>NC_134569.1:65234611-65534611 GCF_050947875.1 Dermacentor variabilis | reverse complement strand
AATACGGTACCACAATATTCATTACCACTCCTGTTGGATTATTGCGGGCTTACCTTTGCTCTTCCGTCAGCATGTTTTCTGAAGGCTTTTTCGCGAGTGCTTAATGTAGCCCGGCCTTGAAGCTAAAAGCTGGCATCCCAAGGCACGCGCTTTCTTTTCCTTTCTTTTTTTGTGAATGTAATGCACGCGTGGACACGTATAGTCATGGTAAATGCTGAATATAGAATGTTCACACGTCTAATAAAGAAAAAAAAATGAAAACATACCAGTACGAGGTTTTTTCAAAACGTTTCGAGGCAGGTTCTGTTTTGAAGAAAGTAATTTATTTATGTGCACTCAAACACTCTGACGTTTCACTAACATCTTTGCACAGTAAAAGGGCGCATCCGGCGTTCCTGCCACTTTGCAAATATGTCCTGGAAGTATTGCTTCCGAACTGCGTCGAACACTCTTCTGCGATTCGAACTTGATTTAAGAAATCACGTAAATGGGGGAGGGGGGTCGCTTTACACCTGGGTTTTAAACTTTGAGAAGAGAGCGAAATAAGCGGAAGGTCAAATCTGACGAGTAGGGTAGAAACAACGCTGTTTCCGGTGAGAAACTCGCGTGTGCTGAGTGATTTGTTACTGAATGCACTGTCTCCGTGGAGCATCCAACTTTTCGTGCGCGCCAGACTGGTCCGCCTCCGTTTCAGGGTCCGTTTCAGGGTGTGTGAACCAAGCTCACACAGCCAGAAAAAAAAAAATCAACAGTAAAACTTGTTGTACCTAGTCGTGCCATTCGTGACGAATTTCCGATCCACAGAACCGTGAATACAAAAAAGCACAATTAACATGCACTTTTTCGAGCTACGGACATGCCTAGCCTTTTTTTCTTTTTTTGGTCCTGAAGCCTTGGACTTTACCTGCTGCAAAAGCTGTTTTTTCGTCTATGAGTGGTACCTTTACATCTAAGCTTCGTACTTATTGATGATCGTCTACGCATAAGACGGGTCATTTGTCAAGTTTCACCTCAACTTATCTTACTTTTTTTTCCGAAATAGAAACGAAGCGCAAAGGTCGTCATGTTGGCACGATTGCCTAAGTCAAGCTCGAATCGCAGACGGGTGCTCGACTCGTTCCGAAAAAATGACTTCCAGGACATATTTCCAAAGCGGCAAGAAGGCTGAGAGCGCTGTGTTGCTATGCAAGAGTGGACATAAAAAATGTCTTCCTTCAATACAGAGCCATCTCAGAATGTTTTGATACCACTTCTCGTGGAAACCGTCTTGCAGAGGTTAAGGAGACCTTTTGTTTCATCTGCGTAACAGAATTACCACCTTTCATGTATAGGGATCTCGCAAGCCACAATTATAATAAGCAAGTTTTTCAGTAGCTAACTGTACGAGCTCCTATGTTTGCATATAATCCTAAATGAAGCCATTCCAGAAGAGTTGAAGCGCAGGCCAGTTAGTGCGGCATATAGTACAGTTAGTACAGCGCATGCAGCGAGACTTGACACCAGAAGCGCTCGAGTTGTGTCGTGTTGCTCTGCTCCCTTTGTGTCGCGCTATTTCATTCTTGGCAGATATTCCGTTGGAAGACATTCAATTAACCAGAAAGCTTTATCATGACAGGAGCAGTTTAGTGTAGACGCACCTATTCTGTGGAGCCCGCCCTAAGAGAACCCAAAAAGTTGGGCTACCCACGCTTGCCCCGCGGCCTAACACGCAAATGTCTGCGCGTCATTTTACATCGCGATAGAAATGAGAGAAAAAAGTCGACGGTCGTCCATTAATGACGCACACGGCCCTAAGAGCACCTTATAGTGCATCGGAGGGTCATTTGCCACTGTCTGCAAGCTACACTACATCTGTAGTATGGGCAGCGTTAGAGAAACAGATAAACGTCGCCTGCAGTGAGCAACCATCGAGACTGCTCCCCCCGCTGACCACCATTAGCTCTCGCATCGAAAATCACTCCTAAAATCAAGGAGGATTCAAACCACTCTTCTCTCGGCCTGTCGCCCCGGGCGGCGAGCGTACGCAAGGAGTTTACTCAACACAATAATAATTAAAATGTATATATATATTAGAAGGGAGAGTGTCGAACTTAGGAGAGGTGTTCAGTGAAGCGACCCGAATAAAAGCAAGGTGAGAAGATATTGCGAGCTCCGAAGTCCCTGCCGCCCTGATCGTTTTCCGATGGGGAATGCGAACTTCTTCCGGAGAAGAGTGGCGGGTTCATTTCTTGCGCATAATCGATTCTCCATATACACGGCCTTGTGCGCGGCCGTATGAGTGCTCAGTGCGATCTGCAGCTCCGCGCCATCTACCGAATGATTATTTTGGCGTTTTTTTAAGGAAGGAGAGAAAGGGACGCGGAGAGTGGGGGGGGGGGGGGGGGGGCGCTGTCGTAATCATTCTACCTGTACGACTCACCGAGCAGGATTAGAGCGCTGTTCCTCTTGGCACCTAGTGGCGAGCGCGCGTGCGTTTCCCTCGACGCGAGAGCGTTGGCTTCGTCGCACGAAGCGGTTGATGGATTTCGGGAACGCATTACGCCCGGCTAGCCCTCTGGCTGTGCGCCGCTTGATCCCCGATGGCATTTCGCTCGCCGCCAGGTCAACTACGCGTGCGAGTTCGATGTGCCGCGGTGGTGCTCGGTCGATGCAAACGGCCGTCGATTTATGGGCCTTTTTTTTTTTCGTTTTCTGGTATCGGCTTTTGTCTCTGTCTCGCTTTTCTGACCGGGAATTCTATTCGCATCGTGCTTTTAGGGTGGCTTAAATTAGCCGTCCTTGGTGCTCCATGTTTAAGAAACCTATTCGTAGATACGAGGCCGAATTCATGCAGTTTTCTTTCTTTTTTTTAGGTAAACTCTACGAACTTGTCATTGAATCTTAGCTTGTCTGTAAGAAACGGGACGACCATAGCCTGTGACACCTTGTAACGCTCTGTCTTAGCACAAAGCGTTAGAAATGATTGTGTTGCATCGGTGTTGTCGTAAGGGAAAGAAAGAAAGAAAAGAAAACAGACTGCGTGCTAACCATTATGTCTCTGTCAGCTCTTGACACCAGCAGCTCAGTAATATACGGTTGGCCGCTGTAAAAATAGCTCTGTGTCCGCTACCCTTAAACTCTGAGCCAAAAAACAACGATCTTCGCCCCTGAGGTGACGCCAGCAGAAACTAGTTATTTTTTGTTGAATATATAGGTCATCTGGAAAATTCTTTTAAATGAACAGCGTAAGATAGCCAAGTACGATGAATACAGTATAGCGCTGGCTTGTTTTCTTGCCACCTAATCGTCCGTTTCGAGTTGCTCGTAAATGTGGATGTTTACGGAGTGACCGATCTTCGCACCCTTGTTGCGAGTTCAAAACGGCTATTATTTAATATGGCATCGGTTAGTTTAGTTAGCAAAGTACCGGCTCATGAGTAATACTTATAATCTTCCAAGGAAATTACCGAATGATTTAGCGTCAATTTTTTTTTCAGATGTTTATGGGTGTCAAATTAGTAGCATTACAGATTAGTGTACACTCGTATAGTAAGAATAACTATTTCTTTGTACGCAAATAATTAGAAAGAAAAATGATTGCGTGAACTACTTTTGTGCTTTAGGACATGCATGTAGGCTGCTGCATAATTTTAGACCATGGCTGTGTCAGGACTGCTCCGCTACTTGACTCTGTATTCAGCATCAGCACTTAACTTGGGACGCATAGCATACATAGCGATGTGTTTTCACTTAAGCACTTTCTCACTACCACGTGGCGTAACTCTCATACGTTTTCTATGGCCTAGTGCATCATTCACAAATGATTACTCTTTTCTCTTAGGAATGTGGACTTCCTCTTAAGAAGTTTAGAATGCGAAGCTTAGGCATTCCTAGAAACGATTGCGCCTCTTTTGCGTGCTGATCCTCGTATCAATTCATAAGAAGAAGCGTTCTGTTCCTCCTTCAACAAACTTTATAGCCACACTCTTACTGAAAACAAGATTATTTGACCCTAGTACCATCCGATGTCAACCAGAGTTGCTCTAGAAGCCCTACTAGTTTTTTTATTACCTGCAACTATTAACCTACAACTTTCTGTTTGATGATGATTATGATGGTGATGGCCCCGATGATACAAAAATTTTCTTGAAAAAAATGGCCCAAACCAACTGTGGAACATAGGCCAACCATCTGGTGCTGTTGCAAGGACATAAATATAAACTTAAAGAAACCGATCAAAATGTACTTCACGACCTCACACGACAACGACTTGGCTACCGCTCAACGGAGAAACTCATGCCAATTCATACCTATAGTCTCAGGACATATTTCCTTAGCATTTAATGAAGACCTTTCATCATTCACAATTCAAATAGGGTAACGCGTAATAGAGTAGTCAGCCTTGCAAAAAAGAAAGAAAGCATGATGAAATAAGCATTAATTTTTTCTTTAACAAAGAAAAAGCAAACGGGTATTGGCGGCGAGATCGGGCTATAGATGGCAGCACCGTCGCGTTAGTGTGGATGGGCGGTCGGCGGCGCGAAGTGAAATGTACACAGCGGCGCTTCGCTGTGGGCGATTCGGGCGAATTCTTTGCTAATGAAACGCACTGACAGCCGTGAAATGTTAATATATTGCCCTCCGATGTCACATATTTTGCACAAAACGCACTGAACATTCCTATTATTGGTGAACGGAGCGCGAGACTCAGTCTATGTTCTGGTGCATCCACGGTGCTTTTTGTTCGGCTTTTGTTCTGCCCATTCTGCTGGCGCTGCTGTTGCGCAAGTCAACTTTCTGCGATTGTCACACTGGTTATATAGAAATGCCTGCATTCCTGTACGATGAACTTAAAATTGGCTAGTTCTCGTGACTGTAGTTAACCACTTCTACGCATTCGGACTTGTACTACCTTTTACTTCATGTTCAGTTCTGTATCAAATACAACATATTTGCTAAGTTTAGTTAAACAAGGTGAGTCAGTATGAGTGACTGCGCGCTCGCAGAATCGCCGTGTATACACAAGAGTTCTTCTTTTTCGTGGTATCATTCAAAACGTGGTATTTTAATACGAATTGCATTTTTGAATTATCACGCACGTGAGAATTAAACCAATAATTTTCAGTTATGTTTAAGAGGCACAGATGATGTTTGCGTTCTTTTCTATATTTGTAAAGAATAATGGTCACTACCTTCCGTCAAGCTAACTACACCACCCTAAAGAGTGCGGTATATAAGCCGCCAGACAATTCAGTTTTGCGACGTCCTGTGTATAGCGACTACGATGCTACGCATGATTCTCTTGTAATACTCTACTTCCGCTTCCATTTTATAGCAGATAATCAAAGTACCAAAGCCCAAAAATTCACTTGCAATGCAAAATTATTTCTGCGCAATGAGATATCCGCATAATAGAAGGGCACCTCAGAAACAGCCAAGGATGGTCGCATGACCCCTAAGTGACAGTCATGCGATCATACACCTAGGATCTATTGTATTCTGCGATATCATGTGCGCGTTTAAGATTTTCTTTCCAGCTTCTGAGTGATCTCAAGCCACCTCGATTATGTTTCGTGATATCACGATCAATGATCCGCTCACCGCTACAAGGATTTCCCAAAGGGTTGCGTTCGGATATCGCCGCGACCAATTAACTTATTTAAAACGACTCAAAATGACTTCTTTTTTTTTGTGTGTGAAGAGCGTAGAGCGCGAAGCTCACACATTTCGCTCTCGGCGCATGCAGTGACCAATTTCTATTGCAGAACCTGATAAGTCTCTACATGGCTAAAAAATGCAAATCACCATCTATGAAAACTGCGATTCAACCACGGAGCAAACATACTTAAAGACTATGTGCGCAGCACGCGCGCATGCAAATAAGTAGCGGCTAGCAGTCGACGTGCCGAACATTCCAAGTTGATGCATGCACCTAAAATGGTGTTTTCATTATGTCTCGTACAGTCCATAACGCATATTATTGGTTTCTTCTTATTAATATTAGACATCATTTTTTACCCTAACGTTACTAAACCATCGGGGCTTTCTAAGCTCCGAAAATAAGATCTATTTTTATGCAAATATATATCACTTAGCGGCATGAATTACTTCGAGCGTTTTCTTAGTTCTTCAAATCGGCTACTTGACTCAAAAAGAAGGAGAGCTCCAAGCAAGCAAAATGAAAAAAAAGTCTATATTGAACTGCAAGTTCTAATAACTGCCATTAGAGACCCCTGCACTCGAGATATACTCGACCACGTCCATGGTGAAGTCATGAAATTAATATGCGCCTCGTCAGTGAAGTCGGCATATTGAAAAGCTGTTCGTTATTGAGTTCGTTCATTATACGGCCACATGGGTCCTGGTGAATACGACATTTTTCATTTTGATCCTTCGCGTCTTAGCCGATTCGTTGAAGGTAAATCGGATCGGAAGGCACTTATCGCGCGAAACTTCTCATTTCAACGAGATCCGTGAAGCACGTCTAATGTTTTAATTATAAGCGAAATTGACGTTCTCGGCAACTGTGTTCTCTTCTTTCAACATCTTCAATTTTTTTCTTGCCCCGGATACAAAAGCTTCAGTCTCATCTCGAAACCAAAGTGGGCGGCCGGTTTCCCGCCGCTTCAGTATATGCGGGTCTCTTCCTCGTCAAAGACAATTTCTCCCAGACTCGAAGCTGCCTTCGAGTCAAGTGAAGCGTGCTTCTTCCGTTTTCCCGGACACCATTGTCAGAGAAAATTATATAGTGGTCGTGATGATTGCTGCCTCCACTGCCAATATACGCGGCTCGGTTTAAAATTTAATAGAACTTCGTCTCTGCTTTCGTCCGACTTCCGCGTCAAAAATTCAGTTAGCCAAATCCGCTCTTGAGTTTCCAATTATAGCGAAGGGAACGCCTTCTCACCCTCTCTCGCACTCTTTTGTCGTTTTGTTTTTATTCTTACTCTGCAATTTTCCTGTCTTTGCCTCGGCCGCACGGAGCGGTCGAGTCACCTGGATTAATTTGAAAACCCAGAAAGGAGAGACACACGCGGTACTCGAAACGTGGGACTATTGTTTCATGGGGCAGTTTCCTTTTGCCCAATTGCATAGGATTTACGAGTAAAGGCCGCAGAACAGGCTGATCACGCATCGCTGGGTCGGACGTTTTCTTTCTTTTTTATTTTTATTAGGCTGCCTTTCTCGTTGCCGCTGTCGCGTCTTTCTTTCTGCCTCTTTTATTTAACCAGCTGTGATCGATATTTCTCGCTGGACCGCATTTGGTGCCGCAACCCGACGGAGCGTGTGCCGCTGGCACAGGTAAGCCGAGTTCGAGTTTACGAGCGCTGGTGCGCCTGCAATCGGGCTGGCGCGGCTTCCGAGAAATGGAGTTCACTAAGTTCATTTTTGATGGCCTCACAGCGTGTTGGTGCGCGCCACGGACGCGAACCGTCGTCATCAAAAGTGCAACGTGCTGTCTTGGGTTTGTTTTTTACTCCTGGATGACATACGAGGCTTGCAGGTTGAGCCAGGCAGTACCACGCGGTTTGAACTATTTTCGATCATTTTGCGCTACTCGCCCTCTTCATTTTGTTTTCTTTCTTTCTTTTCCGTCTGATTTTTTTAGTCTTTCATTCCTGACCCGCCCCGACTCACCACAAAGTGTAGAAGACATGTTGTCGTGATGCTATTAACCTGGAGGAAATTGTAAATGTTGACAACTATTGTGACACCGGCTCAATCAGAAACTATAAACTGTTGACCGATACATGAGGTAATAGGAAAAACGCTACGGCAATAAAGCAGTTGGCGTTACGTTCACGCGAGTCTCATTTAGCTGAACGAAACTTGAACTTGAACTTGAAATTGTTTATTTGCCATCCTGTACAAGCGCTCTTTATTGACAGTTAGAACTTGTTCCCCTTTATTTCTGGCCATGGTGAGTACACTTGTAGAGTAAAAATAAATAAATAAAATGCTATATGAGTTATAACCTGACTAGTACAGTAAGTAATTGTTCTTTTAATCTTTCCGTCCCCATTTTCCTTTACCCAGTGTACGGTAGCCAACCGGGCTCAGTCCTGGTTAACCTCCCTACCTTTCATTTATCATTTGTTCTCTCTCTCTCTCTCTCTATTCAGTAATTGCTCTTCTAAGTTATATCAAAAGCTTATAACTGTCTCCAGCACATTAAAAACACTGCTATACGCTGTTTGTCAACTTTGCCGTGCTTAAATCAGAATTTTGCGGTATTTTGCGGTGCCGCGTAGCATGTATGACACATTGGGCATTGCAGGGTTAACAAACCTCCGAGCACCCAGACAGACAATAAAAGGGGCTGTGAGACCCATTAAATTCGCCCTGCTGTTCGTGAATGTATATTTGCAGACAACTTTTGAAAGGGGTGGGTGAAAGGGTTTTGAATACGGAGGCAAAACAGGCTGTCGAGACAGCGCTCCCGGTAAAGGTGTCCCAATCTCCCATTCGCGTTTGGTGAAGCTGGGGAACAGAAAACATACGCTCCTTATTTACTTCTTCACTTACATTGAGATGCGACGAACTACACCAAATAGCGTTAAATTTGACTTTCATGTCCTCGCTTTGTTCGTCCGCGTTTCGCTATGTATGCGGAACCGTCGCAAGTATTGATCTACACCGATTTAGTTAGATTATAAGCAGGCGGGGTCAAGCCAGACCGGACTACTTCGCGCAGTAACACATGGGCGAGATTCCACCCGCGCGGCTTTCCTTTCACAGCAGCGGAAAGTTGTCATCGAGCGTAAATCGTTTTCGTCTGACGCCAGGGGCACAGCTTCTTACTGCGCTATTACCTGAATGTGTTGGCAACGATGACGTCAGTGACGTCATATCGCGCGTGCGTTGTTTCACTTTTTCACGGTGGCCGTTTTTTCGCCGGATCCCAGCTGTTATTGAATTGTCGTTCAGTGTAAGACGAGCCTGTCGTGCTGCTGCCTTTTATGTTTGCGCAGCTTTTCGAGTGTCCAAAGATGGCGGCTACGATGGCGTCAATGAAAACCCTCCTATTATTCACTGTGACGCCGTGCCCGTTGAGTGCTCGTATATAACTGGCCTGGCACCTACTGCACGAGCCTTGCGCTGATCCTCCCGCGAGTGCAAGGCATGCTGTGAACTCATTCTTCAAGCATCCTGCACATGTATGAAACAAATGGTGGCGTTCAGGCGTCGTCATGCTGCCCTGGTGTAGCGGATAGCTAGGTGCTGCACCTCCTGAAAGAAGTGCAGGCGGATAGAATGCACTTCTGTCTTGTAAAAGCTGCTGCTGATTTCTTTTCAGCACAAAAGTTACGTCAATGCGTGTGTCACTCTGGCCTTATATTTCAGGCAGGCGCCCGATCGCCTTTGCGCTTTATGTATTCACTCCCGGAGAAAGGACATCGCATCACTCTTAAGTGGTCGCCAGGCCACTGCGGTATCATGGGCAATAACATGCTGCTGCCAAGAGGGCTCACGAATGTACTGGAAGGAATGCACCCCGCTGCCAAGAACCGATGCTGCAACAAAGCTTCGTATACTCGGCGTGATGCCACACTATCCTTGTGGAACACGCCAGGTTTCCGGCATACTCGGCTGCACTGCCTGGACCCATCCCTCTGACCACGCGTTCCATCTGGACTATCCTGAATCGAGGCGACTGTTCTCTGCCGATTGTGGCTTGGAGTATCTTTTACGAATGCATTGGCTTCGCGCCTTGGAATGGCTGACCGTGCTAGCTGTGATGGTTGCGGCAGCGAGTACACAATCGAGCATATCCTCTGTTATTGTCCTCGCTCTTGCAGCTCCCAGAGACACTCACTCGTGGCTGCGTTGGCGCGCCTTGACGACCGGCCGCTTTCTGAGCAGACGATCTTGTAGTGCCGACTGATGCAGTCGTCACGCCAGAAGTGACAAACATGCTGCTGAAGTTCCTCTGGTCAGGCGACCTGTCTGAACGACTGTTACCCCATCCTTTGTGTGTTCGTTCTTTTTTTTTCGCCTGCCTATAATTATGTGTGTGTATTTCTTCTTTTTCTTTCTGTCTCCCCTTACCCCATCCCCAGTACAGGGTAGCAAACTGGATATCTATCTTCCGGTTAACCTCCCTGCCTTTAGCATCTCGTTTATCTTTCTCCCTCTCTCACACTTCCGGAATATTTTGTACGGTTAAATGCTAACAGAACAAATTCAGGTAAGAAAAGCTGTCAATCACTAGCATACGCTAAAGAGGATGTAGGTGAAAGCCTGTGCACTCACAAGACAGCGATTAAATTACTTGACATTGTCATTCGAATGCGTTGTTACTTCCTATTACTTATTTTCTCCCAACAAAGGTCGTGGGTTCGAGTGCGCTAACTCTACCTTAATTAACTGTGACCTAATTAACTTCGTCCTAATAAAACCCAAATGCCGTGTGTTCTAGTGTCTTAAATAACTCTATCCTCATTAAGTGTACGTTAATTATTTTTGTCTTAACACCAAAAGTCATGGTGTGACTCCCACTAAAGGTCGTGGGCTCAAGTGCCTTAGTTAACTATATATTGATTGACTGTACTTTAATTGACGTTGCCTTTATTAGCACAGCTATTTGACAAGTGCCAGGAATTTATTCACGTGTACACGGATGGTTCTGCAATCAAATAAAGTACGACTGCAGCTTATGCTATACCGTCCTTACAGGTAGAGTATGCTTGTCGACTAGGACGCACGTCGTCACCAACAATAGCAGTATTTGTGGCAATTCTTCATGCCACTTATTTTATCAAAACATATGAAACACTAAAAAAGTGGGTAATTTGTACGGACTCCTTAAAGGCTTTATTTAGCATGTCTTAAAAATATTGATAACAGCCTACCACACGAACAAATAACATATGCAGTACTGAACAGTTCTACTCAGGCTACTGAAAGAAAACATTAAGTCATATTAGAGTGAGCCCTGAGACATCTTGGTATAGCAGGCAAAGAATTAGCGGACTTGTTGGCAAAATCGACCCATAGAGATGCAGAAATTCAACTCATTCATTTATCAGCAATGGAGACGTAACGCATATTAGGAGTACTGGAGAAGAACTTGTGTATATCAACCTGGTTCAATGAAAATACTGAGGAATCGATTATTTACGAAGTGTACCCTCAGCTCAAATACCAGCTGTATGTAGAAATTTCGGAAACAACCGAGACAGTAATTCATCGACTGCGTCTTGGGTCAGCGTACACCACATTTCCTATTTCCAAGCTGGGCTTCTTCCCGGGCTTGCTTCTGTGGCCATGATGATGAGGATGTTTGCCATCCTCGAATGCCCGATATACGCGACGCAATGACGGCAGCTAGAACAAGAGCTACACTCTATTGATCCTCACCGGCCTTTTTCACTCGCAAAATTGCTGGCCCCATGGCCATCGAAAACGGCACAGCGAAAAGCATTGAAGAAACTTGAACATTGTTATGAAGTGACTGGCATCCTTAACAAGTGCTAGATATCGCACATAATAGCCACAGGATGTTACCATAACTTCTATTATTTGTAATTATTAGCGCTTGTATATTACGTGTTATACTTTTTTTTGTATTCTGTGTGTGTATTAAATTAACTCTTTGTAATTCCTCATCTGTTTACGTGCTCATAGCAGTCTACAGGACGGCCGCTTGTGTGTGTTTATGACTTTGTTTACTAATTCATACTGGTGCAGCTTGCATTTGCCTTTTTTATTTGTTCATGGGTGTATAGGACTGTGCACTGTGGAATTCTGACTCTATGACAAGGTTTCTTTTCATTTTCTTACATATAGCTTCTATATTGTTGTTTCCGGTATACGAAAAGGAGTAGCCGTCACCATTATAGGGTGACTACGTCCCTTTTTGTTTTCATTTAAATAATACAAAAATGACGCCAAATGCCGTGGGTTCGACTCCCGCCAGAGGTCGAGGCTTCGACTCCCGCCAAAGGTCGTGATTTCGAGTGCCTTAATTAACTCTGTAATAAGTAACTGTACCTTAATTAGTACTGCCGTAATTGACACCAACGTTCGTGGGCTCGACTCCCACCAAAGGCCGAGGGTACGATCCCCAATTTTGGTGCTGTTGAACTTTCGTGCGATAACACCAGACGGTAAATTTTTGGACTCATGAGCCATCTAAGGCTTTCGCCTTAATAAATGTAAGGGTGGTGTCCCTTCTGTCATGAAAGTCATGTGAGGCTAGATTTGCAGACCTCTCAAGTGGCTCTTACGTTAACGTTTCCGCCAATCGTCGCACGAAAGAGCACGTAGTCGTATCAAGTGCACGTATACTGAACGCGGCAAACGCTATCGGGTTGCCACATGGGCTACTGTTCTTCCCGTCACTTTTTTCTTTCCGCTTCTCTCTTTTTTTAATGGTTCAGACGCACGAAAGGGAGTTGTTTGAGTGCTCTCTCTTTCTCTTTCTCTGCGACCCCTGGTTGTAAATCACGCGGCTCGGCTCCAACGCCTGGCAAATGACGCAGGCGCCGTTTGAGCCTCCTCTCGGCGCACGAGTCGCTCGGACCCCCCCCCCCCCCCCCCCCCGAACTCCCGGCACCCTGGATACTGCAGGGTGTGGGCGCCGAGTTGTTACGAGGATTATAAAGCGCTCACGCAAGCGCGGGGCGCCAGCCTTCGTACATCCCGCAGCCCGTAGACTCCTCTCCTCCCCCGCCGCCCGCTCCCCTTTCCCTCTGCCCGCCTAATGGGGTTGCTGCTGCTGTCGGGACACGTTTTTACGACAACCTCACGCGCCCGCACGCGACACAAGCCGAGAGGAGGCGAAAGCACGGCTTGCTACTGCGAAATATATGTTATATTTATGGACAGTGATATCTTTTTCCGCGCTGATGCATTAAAGAGCAGTAAAAAAAAAGCTTTTGTAGTCTTCCTTTCTTTTTGTCTTCTTTTTTGTTTCTTTGCTTTCTTTAACGCAGCGTGCTTACCTGACCCCGAAGATGGCGCACGCAAGAAAGAGAGAATGAAGTAAACGTACCATGGCACGCACTTCTTTTTGTTCGCTCCTCCAGTCATAAACTGGTGTTATACGTCACATTTACTTCACTTTCTCTCTCCATCTTTCGGGTTATTGATCAGCATGCACTGCCAAAGGTGCGCACTTCTTGCCCTTTTTGTTATAGTAAGACACCCTGTTTCGGTTTCCTGTGGATAACAGGAACCTAACCAAGGAAAAATGTCAAAAATATTCTTAATTAAATCACCCTGTATACTGTCCCAAAACTGCTCAATGGATTATGATGTTATCAGCCGGGGGATGGGGGGGGGGGGGGTCTGAAATAATTTATGATTGCTTGGGGTTCGTTAACATGGACTAAAAGTACGGCATAGGCACGTTTTCGTATGCAGCCTCTCGTCAAAATGCGCGAGTATGGAACCCGCTCCGTCAAGCTCAGAAGTGCAAGGCCGTATCAATTGCGTCAATGCGTCGAGTGCTGCGCTATGAGCGCTGCGCTTCGAGTAGCTCCGCACGCGAGCTTATCGACTACAACAAATTACCTAGAATATCACTAAGCCACCGAAAGTCTGTTTTCGTGGCCAGCACTTCAATGCACAAAACGTCCTTTTTTCACCCTTGTTCTCTTGTTGCTCCTCCCAGGATCGTGTTGCCAACCGGAAGATCTCCTAGCTAACATCCATAACTTCCTTTTCTTTTTTTCTTTTTTCCGCTATCCAACGGTTCTAGATCATTATTATGAGCACACTTCAGTGGACACTTATTGCTGGATCTAGATAACTTGTATAAACTACTTTATTATTCTTAATTACTTTTAGGCTTTAGCCTCTATTTTACGAAACGTGTAGAAAGAAGTACTTCTTCCACCAAATTTAATTCGTTTGCATTTGCTTCAATACGAACAATATAGAAAATATCTTGCTGATCAAGCAGTCACACCTGAGCTTGTCGCTGTGCACAGAGGCAGAACGTCGTCGCAGCAAAGGCGTGGAAGCTAACGACCAATCCATGCTTCCTATTGTAGTTATAAATTTACGTATACACTATGCTCTTCTGCTGCTTCATGCGCTGTGCTTTGATGCCGTCCACTTTCACTTTGCCATGTTGCTTCGAAAGTCGCTTGGCATAAAAAAATAGGTAACTCTGATAGCACGTTGTCATAAACATAAAAATCCTACTTGATTTCATATAGTGATTCCGCTCCACCCCAACGGCAACCTCCTACCTTATCCCGATGTCTGTGCAAACGCTCTGGGGAGTGCTGTTTTCCCTCACGGACACTTTCCAAGTCAAAAATGCCGGCACGCAGCTAGCCTATGCAAAATAGTCGGAAGGTAATACATTCCCATCAAAATCGCACTGTGCACGAAACGAGACTGCGCAAGCCCCACAGCGCGTGGACAATGGCCCAACCGATCGAAGGGACACGGGCACCAAGGATAATTCGACAGGCGACAGCGGCGAAGACGGGACGACGATGGCTTCGTCGTAGAACAGTCGCCGCCAGGCACGTTTCCCATGCAGCTCACTGCACGAATTTTTGCAACAGCCCAATTTGCATGCCTAGTCACGCGCACTTTCCCTTCCTTTCTCGGCACGCTTGTTCACCTCCCTTGCTTCCCCGCTTCCGTTCCCCCGGCTAGCTCAGTCAGCGGTTTCCTTTCAGCGCGCGGCCGCGGCGACGATGAGCGGGGAGTGGACTTCCCTCGTTGCATTCCGCGCGCGAACCCAGTGTTTGCCGAGTGGACCCGCATGCGAAGAAAAGGGGTTGCGCGTGCCTAGGGTAGGAAACGGGAGGAGAAAGCAGCAGTGTGGCGCCCTGCAGTTGATGGGTTTTTAACGATCACCAGGGAAATGTGGGGGGGGGGGGGGTCATTCCCCACCTCCCTATAGTTCGGTAACTTGTGCTGCTCACGCTCAACGTGCTGCTTTCCCTGTCTCTCTCTCGTCTTGTAGCACTCGCACCGTGTACCTGGACCGGATCGCCCCAACACCGGAGTCGCCGCTCCTCTGTACTCATCGCCCCACACGCCACACCCATCCCGCCCACTTGGTAGTCCTCGCTTCCGCCAGGGTCCCCTTAATTTGGGATCGTGTGAAGGAAGGAGTCCCAAGTTTTTCACGCTTGTGTGGCTGCGTCGATAACGAATTTGTAGGCCTCCCAGGACCAAACTTTCTGAAGTCTGGTGGCTACGAGGTTCCGTAGCTGCCACCGCCAAAGCAAGGCTGCGCACTCGCTCAAATAAACTGAACAGTGAAACCTTCGTATTAGTTATCAAACCGCGCATTGAGTTTTGTTCACTTCGACATCGGCATTGAAACTTCAGTTGCGAAGATTGAAGAGCGACCTCTAAGCAACCCGGTATCTATATGTCACGGAATTTTGCCTTTTGACAGGAAGTTTGCCTTCTTAGTGCTGGACGATACCGGATATGACTGCGCGTAATTTAAGACTAGGAGCGTAACCAGATTAACATGCGTCCTGGCAAGAAGCAACAAAGTGTAGCGGCTGCTTTTCGAAGTAGTGTATAGCGAAAGTAACACAGCCCTAACGGAACGCGACATTAAGCGTTTTAGGTTATACTTGTTTCACGATTGTGATTTCTCTATAAACACTGACAGCGTGCTTTCTAGCGTTTGCTGCACATGCTTTTTTTTTAACCTTGGAGAGCGCGCTGTGAATATAATGAAGCCCAGCTTAAAGACGTTACACCGACTTTTTTTCAGTGAGAACAAATCTATAAATGAATGTGCAAATTACACGTCAACAAAGAGTTAGTTCCGCAGCTATTTGACAGCTGCGAGCAGAAAGTAGGACAACCTGCTAGCTTTTATCTTTGAGCCATACAGAGATAGAAAGGCGGGCAAAGGAAAAGCAAAGAGGTTAACAGAGTCGGCATCCGATTCGCTGCCACACAGGAAAGAGAGTTAAGACTGAAGGAAATACAGCATGGTCCACAAAATGATATCTCCAGTTAGCTATCCTGTAGATGATGTTTCAACGAGCACTTTCAAAAATTCTTAAAGGTTGCCTGTGGCAGATAGCACAATTGTAGTTCATAAAGTGCCTATATTCGAAGCGGCGGACACTACTAGCACACAAAAATTGAAATGTATAATCAACTAATTAATAAAATTTAGCTAATTAACTTTTTATATAGTTAGCTAATGACCCATATTGCAATTTACAAATTCTAGCCGCGGAATTCGCAAGGCGGATCCATTTGGAATGAATTCTCAGGACGACACTAGTTTCAAGATATTAATTCCCGAACTTGGCGGAGAAATGCATTGGCGTTCCAGTTACTGGTTTTCTTCAATGCATAAAACGACGTTTTATTAAGAAAGTAACTGGAATGCCTATGCATTTCTCCACAAGTTTGGGAATTAATATCTCGAAACTGATGTCATCCTGCGAATTCGTTACAAGTGCATTCGCCTTGCGAACTCCTATCTAGAATTCGGAAATTTCAATATGGGCCATAAGGTAATTAGTGAATAACTTAATTAGGGATTTTTTAATTAGTCGATTATGCGTTTCAATTTATTGCGCATCTATTGTCCACCTCTTCGAGTAGGCCAGATCATGAACTAGAATTGTGCTACCCGCCACAGGCAACCTTTAAATCTATTTGAAAGTGTTCACTGAAACACCCGGTATATCCTGGGGAAGGAGAATACGTGCATGAAAGATGAGGGAAAGGGTATGACAAATAAGAAAACAAAAGCAGGAACGAGTGAACAATTGCTACTTACGCGTATGCTGTCTACATGACACGCATGCGTTATCTACGTGATGTTTAAAAACGGTCGCCCATCAATAGCCCGTTTCAAGGTAACGCGAGGACTTTCGCCACTGACCCTCTAACTTTTCAGGTAGAACAGACTTCCTTTACTTTCACTGAATTAGAAGTAACAGGAACATGCTAAACCCTACAGTCGTTTGCGCTGAACCACATCCAATAGCAACGATCGGCATGCATAAGGAACCGTAGCGGCACTTATGCGTGCCTTGCGGCGCTATACAAGGCGGGTTTGTACAGCTGAACTGAAACATAGGCGAAAGGGAGACAGACAAGGACATCGCCGAATTTGCGTGGTACCACGGTCCGTATCGGATCATTGGCGCCACCTGACCTGTGAACTATATCGTTGAGCCCGTGTACAACATCGGCGGACCTTCGTTGTCGGGGTGGCGCGACAGTGCATGTTAGTCGACTGAAGCCACATTGCGACCCACTCACCTTTGCTCCCCGAGTCGCCAGGATGGCCCCGTTTCACATCCGGGTTCAATGTAATGAAGCAGACTAGCCTCGTGTCTTCTGTGGCAGCTCGAAGACGACGATGACGACCCGTGCTGTGATTACATGAGAGCTCGGGCTGTTCGCGGCTGCTAGGCTGCTGCTAGACTAATTATGACCTTTAATTAAATCTGATTACACTTTTAGATCTAACCTTCTCGTCTTTCTTTCTCCCTCTTCTCTGGTTGCTTATCCCTGCGTTAGCCGAGTCAACTATATGCTAGCAAATTTGTGAAATTGATACTGTGCCACGTCACTTCGCGTTTGCCTGCGAAAAATGGGTGTTAAAAAAAGGTAGCGCTTAAGATTCAAGTTAATAGGCCAATTCTTTTTTTTTATTTGGTGCAAACAACCTCGCCTCCACCTGGTCTCTGTGTCGCTTCCATCAGCATGGCGGGCATCTCTGTCAGGTACCGTTGTAAAAGCAACAGGAGGCTTCTCTTGCAGCTCAGTTGTTCGAAACAAGTTTTTAAGCTTAATGCTTTGAGCTCCAGTTGTCGGCGACCTTCAAGTGACTTTGAGCCAACAGCCGGAGCCGTTATCCGGGCAAGTTGCGAAAACAAAACGAGATCATCCGGGCAACCAGTCAAGACCGCATTGCATACACTAGTTACTGACTGAACAAGTTACAAAAAAATATTGCTTCCGAGTTCTTCCAAATGTTTGTTCACGATATCACTCAAGCTGTAACTTCTAGTAAGCTAAAGTGTTGTCATTTCCAATAGCGACGTTCAAAAGGCAGATGCAGGGCGCTATACACTTGATTGTCGTCTTTTGGCGCTGAGACAGAGTTACCTGTCATCTTTTCAATGTCAGCGTAGCCAGCGGTCCGTGAGTTCCGCGGCGCGTCCAGTGCGCCGGCAGCGCCGGTAGCGCCCACCAGTTTCCAAGCCGGTGCTGTCCGGCACATCGCAGGTGGCTGTTTAACCGAGGCGATACTTGCAATGAGGTTCTGTTTGCGACAGGAAACTATTGCGTCCATATTGACTTCGCAGGTTTGTGCTTCCTTTTCTGTGTACGCTAGGAAAGGCGATGACCCATCTTTGCTTCTGCTCCCGTGCCCAAGAGCTTTCTGTGAAATCGTTTGTGAGTGTTTTTATATGGCGTTTCTTTTGTTGTACTCGGGGGTTGTTGAATTGAACTCTGGCCCTAGCACCTGCTCTGAATCTCCGCTTGGAATTGTGTCCTTGCCAGATGATGAACCCTCTGAGAAGATGAGCATAATCTTCAAGCCCATAAAGGACATGCATACGCGTTCCTTACAAACGTCAATGTTCCAGGCCCAGATTACTGCTGATGTCAAGGCCATAAGAAGAGGACAAAAATTACTTGAATCAAAAGTTTCTGGTATTATGAAAAGGCTAGACGCACTAGAAGAAAAGTAGCAACACGTTTATTATGTCAGCTTGAAAGTTTCTAGCATAACGGAAACAATTGAAGAAGTTAGCACTCGGAATAATCTTTTTGAATCTCGTTTAAATGAATTGAAAGGTCTGTCGCGCCGCGACAGTTTAATTTTCCATGGTTTCTCTGATAATAATGTGACATGGCAGCAAACAGAGTCGAATATAACCACATTAATTAGTAGTATTACCCACCCACTTCCTGCAGACGCAATCAAACGTGCGCCCCGCCTAAGTTCGTATACGCCTAATGAATCCCGTCCTGTTATTATGAAGTTCGCAAACTTCAAAACCAAAAGAAAAACTACTGTAGTGTCATTGTGCGGAAATAGGGGTGGGAATAAACGGAGTGGCTACTAATGTCTCTGCGCAGCCAACTCAAGCATAAGAACATCAGTCTAAGTAAAGGTTTTTCCGTTGCTAGACGAAACGCGCGAAGAAAACTGATAGCGTTCGGCAAGAGCCAAGCCTCTTCTGTAGCCTTTCAAATTGCGATATGATAAGTTAAGCCTGAACGGAAAATCATACGTGTACAATGCCAATTCAGATCGAATGGAAGAACTCAAGCAACGTAGTGCTAATGTAGCGCGTGCATTTGCTGTTCCGCCACGTCCTCCGATCTGGGAAAGCGCGAGGGGCAATGGTTCAGTTTCTTCATTTCCTCAAGTTTCAGTTTTACATTCTAAAGTCAGAAGCACCTCCAACAATTACGATTCTTTATCTTCTGCAACTGACACGTGTTCTGCAAAAATCTTACTGAAACGTGGTTGCCTCCTCATGTCACTGACACAGAAGTTTTTCACGGTGCTATACAATTTCGTGTTTATCGCTGCGATCGTACTGCGCGCAGAGGAGGTGATGTCCTTTTGGCAACTTTAAGTGACATTCCGTCTTCTCTTGTCTATACGAGCGACGGTCTAGAAGCTCTCTGTGTTTCCGTAACACTTGGTCACAAGAAATTAATCATAGGCGTGTGCTATCGCTCACCCTCTGTACAACCTACGTTTCCGTGACGTTTTTCTATGACCTACATGACAGTATAAACCTCATTCGCACGCAATTTCCTTCATCTCCCATCGTACTTCTGGCCGATTTTAATCTTCCAAACATAACCTGGAACGACCAACCTTCTTCACTCTGCTCCTTTTCAGCACAAGCTAAAGAGTTTTTAGACTTGTGCTCAGTTTTTTTCATTGCAGAACTAGTAACACAGCCTACAAGTGTAGCTTTTAATGCCGCAAGCACCCTCGACCTGGTTTTGACATCCTACCATGATACAATCTCGGAAGTTACACACCTACCTGGTATGAGCGATCACTGCCTTCTTGCTTCTTCAATAACACTTTAACGCCCAGACAAATAAAATAAAAAAGCTATACATATTTAAGAAAACGCTCACTTTACCACCATTCATAACGAATTAACTACATTTTTCGACACCTTCGTACCGAATTTTGAAAATCGTTCGCTTCAGCACAATTGGGACATATCGGACGCTAAAGTTCAGGAACTAACTGAAAAGTACATCCCATCCCGCATCATTGCCTCCAATTCTGATGCTCCTACGTACAATACCCATGTTAAGCGCCTATGTAACCGCAAAAAATGACTATATCACTCCGCAAAACACTCGCCAACTGCCATACGCTGGTCTGCTTATAAGTCCGCATTCGACACGTATGCACAGCACTAAAGAATGCTAAATCTAACTTTCTATCTAACGTGCTTCATCAATGTTAAAGACTAGCGTTAAAAAGTTTTGGGGTGTAATCAACCCCTTGCATGATGAGCACCTAACTCTGGAAGACCCATTCGGCATCCTTATACCTACAGAACAGGGCGCTGCTGCCCTCAATGACGGATTTGTGCAAAATGTTTCTCCCCTCTACAATGCTCCTACTCGCCAGTACGATTATGTAGTTATGCCTCCAGTGATTATGGGTACGGCTGGCAATGCGAAACTAATTGATTCCCTGAACCAACACTCATCGCCTGGTTACAACTCTATTAACTCAAAATTTCTTAAAAGTACCAAGGCCGTTAGTTCTGCTATACTAACAAAAGAGAGAGAGAGAGAGAGAGAGAGAGGAAAGGGGAAAACTATACTAACAAAACTTTTTCAGCAATCACTGGATACTCAACCTAGCCAATGGAAAATCGGGAAGGCGGTTCCACTGCATAAATCACAAAAATTTCACAGCTAATTATAGCCCCATCTCACTCTCAAACACTTGCTGTAAATTGCTCGAACATATAATTTTGAAACATCTTGTTAACTTCCTGGAATCCAATGCATTTTTCACACCAGCTCAGCATGGATTTAGAAAAACATTTTCTTGTGAAACTCAGCTTTCAACCTTTACGCACAAATTGCATCGGATTCTCGATCGTTCGTCATTTGCAGACTGCATTTTTTTTAGACTTCGCTAAGGCATTTCATGAGATCTGTCATAAACTTCTACTTTATAAATTAAGTCAGCTGAACCTTGACTCTAACATCCTGAAGTGGATTGAATGCTTCCTATCTATAGTGGCTCTCAATTACACTTCGAAGCGTAACTGCCAGCGCACCTCAAGATTCAGTACTCGGGGTTTTTTTTTCTTTCTCATTCATATCAACGACCTCCCTAGCTCACAATCATCTGACATTCACTTATTTGCTGATGATTGTGTTATCTTTCGTGAAATAACTAATGCAGAGGCTCCTAACCACCTTCAGTCTGATCTAATTAGTGCAGCTAACTGGTGCAAACATTGGCTAATGGAAGTAAACGTTGGCAAATGTAAAGTGACGCGTGTATCCCGAATAACTAACAGCATGCATACATACTACCTAAATAATTTTTCCTTGGAATCAGTTCACTCTTATAAATATCTAGGTGTGCATACCTCCACTGATTTGTCCTGGAATGTTCATACCGACTGCGTAATCCGTTATGCTAACCGCATGCTTGGCTACCTACGCCGTAACTCTTCAACTGCCCCTTCATCCCTAAAAATGTTTTTATACTACCCCTATTCGTCCAAAACTTGAATATGCATGTGCTGTTTGGGATCCTGCCATTAACAAACTAATTCATTAGAACTCGTGCAATATAATCTAGTTATTTTCATCTCACGTAACTACAACAGAACTGCAAGTGTGTCTGCCATGAAAACCGACCTTGCGCTCACCCCACTTTCTCCTCGTCGTAAAATCACACGTTCAGTCCTTCTTCATAAACTATACCACCATTCAACGCTTCGGAACAATTTAATTTTTCAGCCACAATACGTATCGCCTCGAATCGACAGGTGTTATAAAGTTGGTCTTGAATCATGTCACACTAAGAACTTTTTTGCAGTCATCTTTCCTGCGGTCATCCATGGAAAGGAACCTTCTTCTTGGTGATGTCGTATCCATTTACGATAACCAAAGATTTCGAGCAGCTCTAGCTAACATTGTGTAAAATAAGCAGTTTTTTTTTTTACTGTACAGTTGTAACCTAAGTGCTTTTGTATTTACCGCTTTACTATCTTAGTTTGCTACCAATTTATCAAGACGTTGTTAACCTTAGCTAAAACTGTATATTCATGCAGGACCTTTGTACTTAAACGTTCTAACTGCTTATATTTGTTTCTTTGCTCATTTGCTTTAACCCACTCCCCTCTTCAGTGCCTTTGGCCCTGAGGGTAATAATAAAAAATAAGATAAAATAAAAATAATGCGCAGTATGGCGTGCTGCGGTGTGGTGTGGTGGGGTGGGCCGTTGCGAACTTGCACTACACACATTTTAAGATTGTGGCTGGTATCATCTCTAACCAATCGGCTTTGCCGGTAGGCATTTCATGCTCATATCTGCTCTCGATTACGGGAGGGCCAGCATATTTTTTTTCCTTTACAGTTCCGCGTAATCATCTCTGGTTGATGTAGAAGAATCGTCTTTTGCACAAAGAAGAAAGAAAGAAAAAAAAAAAAAAACCTCGAGCTCCGTTCTGTACCCTTCTGCTTGAATCGGTTGCTGTGGAGAGATTGAGGTAGAGAGTACTTCGGCTACTCGATTTCATGACGTTCTACAGGAAGAACAGAACATAAAGAAATAAAGAAATAATAATATTATAATAAGAAATAAATATGTTGTAGAAGCGATAATATCTCGCGTTGTACTTATAAATACTCAGTACGTGTGGTTTCAGCGGCGAAGGCGTTAAAAAGAAAAACCGAATGACGTATGACTTTTACACAAAATCTCGGCGCGCTTCTACTCTGTGAAGAAGGATGACCAGCGTAGCTGTGTATGTGGGCCCCTTACTGGCGAACTGGACATCTGCCGCGGGTCGGCCCGGCATTGCACTATCTTCGGTATCGGCGCATGTACGGGGGAGTTCTTAACGCCTTCTTCACCTCCGCCACGGGTCGGCCCGGTGTTGCACCATCTTATTAATGTCTAAATAATTAACTTTTGACCACGACGAACGCGGGAGAAGTAGCACTTGCGCGTTCGCGCGGTAGCGCAGAGGTGCGCCAACGAGCCAGCTGTGGAAGAAGACGACGACGCTGGAGCCAATCCTGAGGATGATAGTTTCGTGTCTACAGATGTACACGATCCTGGAGGGACTAACCTTTAACAGCTTCGCTGTAAAAAGGTCTCCTCATAAGGATCTTTCGTTTTCTTGGGCATTATAATTTTCGGGGCACGTCACTAACGCCAGCTTTAGCTCTTGATATCGACGTAAAATTGAGGGGGTCAATCTTGAAGGCTGAGTAATCAAAGGCGTCGGTGAGGCCGATCTCATATACTAGAGAATATTGTACCTTCGCGAGGGTTTCATCATCTAAGGTGCTCTGTAAAGCGGGTTAATTTCAGATGCAGTCCTTTCAAAGGCGTAGGCACACCGATCCTCACTATGTTACTGGAGCCGCTTAGGTCTTGCATGAGGACCTGCGAGTCTTTTCATTCTCTCTTTAGCAGAAATTACTTTGTATAGTGTTAAGAAGGGTATACACATATGCAGGAGTGTGCTGAATCGGGCTGGTTGGTTCAAGATTAAGGGGGTAAAAACAATGTGAAGGACACGACGAAAGCAGAGACGGCCTCCTAAGCGCTGTGTACGACGTCTATGCTTTCTCCCTGTCCTTCACGCTGCTGTTACTTCGTTCTTCGTGCGCATATCATGGTCGAGGAGTCATGGCGAACGAGGCCATTAATCAACCAGCTTGCTTCGTCTTCATTATATTCCACGCGAAGCTTTTGGACGAGATGGTCCTTGACACCGGCGTAGCAATTTATTTTCCTGTTAACGCGAGCCCAGTGAAAGGCGATATAGTTTACTTTGTTCGAAATAGCGGCGTTCACAAGTGTGCGCAGCTGTGCAAACACGCCAAGTGAGAGACACTCAATCTGAGGGAAAGGTTCACTCACTGGCGTGCGGCGCAAACAGAAATATTTAGAACAAGTTTCGCTTGTGGTAGCTACCGCGGTGTTCTAGGCCAGCGAGGCTGTCAGCCCGGCGGATCGTTAATCGCTGCTAACAACGTTGTTGACGAGAGAGCGGCTCTTGCGGGGCGCGTTGTTTTAGAGCGGCATTTTAATGAGCACGCGCACTGCCGCTCGGAGTCCGCGTTATGGTCGGGGAAGCACTCCAGCCCACCTATTCACCCATTCCGCCGCTCTCCCGCCATCCCGCAGCGCACTCCTCCCTACTTCCCAGCCCAGTTTTGATCAACGAGGGCCTCGCAATTAAGCGCGGGCGGCAACGGGCCGTTTTAACGAACTGCGGCCGTTTTGCGAAGGCGAACTGGCGGCAGATGCGAGGGCTGATATACCTGCACCTGAGCGCTGAGCCGCGGGGAAAACTCAATTTATGCCGGCCGGATTGACCGTAAATGAGGACGGTAAAGCGATGACGATCGCCGAAACCCATCACGCGCATGCAGGAGCATCCGCACCGTCGTTGTGTAATCGCAGGATTTGAACTTGCTGTTCGAAAAATGGGCTGCGGGGTGCAAACAAGTTCTTTTGTTGTTGTTGTTCAGTTCCTCACGGGTGGTGGGTCTAATACACAGCAATATGAATATGCAAGAAAAGCGTAAAAAAGGAAGGTAGAAAGTTACAGAAACATTATCAACAAAACGTGTGTAGGAACAGAAAGCGCAGAAAGAATTGCCATTTATTAAACAGATTAATGCGTTGATGTCGCGGCTACCATCGTCGAGCCTGTATGCCTGATTGTGCTGGTCCAGTCTCTTCTTCCTCCACCGCGGAGCTCTATGAGTGCTGTCCACTACACATGCATAAATATGGACCTTTATTTTATGTACTGGCAACCAATGCACGCATAAATCCGCACATGTCCGGTAAAAATGTTGTGAACAAGAAAGCAAGTCGGCCGTTTTCTTTTTCCTTCTTTCATTTGTAATAGTGAAATGAAAAGAAGTGTAGGAATCATTCTTGCCATTTAGAAGGCAACAGCTATATTCCTACAGCACACAATTAGTAATGAAAAAATTGAGAAGGAACGATTTACATTAAAGAAGATTTACATCACAGATTTACATTACTACTATTTCGAATAACTGCCAGTAGGGCGTGTTGGTAAATGTTCATGATGGAAAAAGCGCTACTGAAACGGCGACTTAGCAAGAACCTAAGAGCGCTTTGTTCAAGTGCACTTTGCCCTGTGTTCTTGTAAGTCTCCGTTTTAGTAGCGCTTTTTCCATCGTGACTACTCTCTCGTTTCGCTTATGCTTAGGAAGAAAAATTATTTGTGCATCATAGGGCGTCACAAACTAAAGGTCAACTACGACAGAGATCGGAAGGAGTACAAGGACGGCGGAAGTTCGCGAATATGTTTCGCGATGTGTGCGTTTAGAATTAGGCCACACGTGCGAATTATTCGCCTGCTTTTCGTCAGTTATTTGTTGGTATGACTGCTACGATCCTTTAAAAAGTTCATTCTAGACGAGCCTCTTGGCTTAAGCATAATACAAAAACTAATACTAATAATACTAAAAGCATAATACTGACCATTGTAAGGCAAAATTTGGAGCACTGGAGCGAGTGTTTGATATTAGGTTTACTTCAGAGAGGTTGACTTACCAAACTTTAAGCCAGCTTCTTTTCTGCCTTTTATTTTATTTTAATTTTTTTTGTTGTTGTTGTTAAGCCAGCTACAGGTTCTGGCTTAAGGCTGCAGAAAATTTGCCATAGCAGAAGTGGCGCTCAAAACGCCGTCTCTTTGTTCTTTATAAGCTTCGTCTAACATTTATTTATTTATTTATTTATTTATTTATTTATTCATTTATTTATTTATTTACCTAAGCGCCTTTGGGGCGTTAAAGAGGGAGTAGGTACATGGCCGAACAAGAACAGACTCTAAAGTTGCGGATGAAATTTACTTAGCGTAAATACAAGAGAAAATACTCGTAATTGCGTCGACGAGTTTGAGCATATATCACATGAAGCAATAGCCCTTGATAGTACGGTGTGTATTTTTCAAATAACAGCTTGGAAGCGTAAAATAATTGAACGTACAAGTTCGCAGTTTAATGTTTCAAGTGTTGAAGTACATTACGTGTTGTACGTGTTGTACAACACGTAATGTGCGGTATACGTGTTGGTACGTGTGCGGTGTGCGGTACGTGTTGTAGTACATTAAACGCTTCACGTCCTCAGTTCTGTCATTGCGCAACCCTTTTGCGCTCTCCCTTGAAATGCTGCCGTTACACAAGCAAAACCGCCCCATGCACTCTAAGCACAGTAAATTTTACACATGGGCACATTTTCCCAATTTTGAAGCTTAGGAAACCACGCGGGATTGAATGTTTTGGTTAATCTGCAGCAACTATGGAGGCAGTAGCATGTGTGTTGTTAAAATATACAAGGGCAATGCACGCTTCACTTTACAGCTCGGCGTCGTCTTACAGACATAGTAGCATAACACCTAGCCCTGCATGAGGCTAATGTAAATTTCGCTGCGACGGGCGCCAAGTTTTAGGCCTGACGAAAAATATCCGTGGCATTCCAGTTCGAGCACGTATATATTGCCACTATTTAAGACACTAGGCCCAGAATAAGTTAAGCCCAAACTTCCATCTGTTACACGAGATTGGGTGTGTTTAAAGTGAAGGTTCGGAGCGGCGAGAGAGAAGAGGTATCCGTCCAGAATCAATCTCTCCATTACATGCCGAGCATTGCTTCGGCACACTCAGTAACAAACCCATGATTCCAATGTTACTTTGTGCATCGGCAGCGATGTAAAGCCTCCCTTCTCTCTTTCTTACGTTTCTCTCGAAAACTTTAAGAGGTACTGTGCTACAAACAGAAGTTTCTATCCGCCAGCAGGGTGCCGCGCGACTCTTCGTTTCGGCTTCGCAATTTCCCGCAGCTGTCGCGCCTTCTCTAAAACCCACTGGTGGTTGTATCTTACCTTCGGAAACCGAGTGGGGATAAAACAAAATAATATAAGCTGGCTAAAACTCGCTAAACCTCACTAAAAACAAGTGTCCGTTAACACACATATTAAAAACAAGGACAGCGTCGTACTATAGAAGGGGAACACGCTGTGTGCACTCGGCACTAATAACTTTTTGGTTGTTTGCGGGAAAAAGAAAACTGGCTCGATACGGGAGTGAAACAATCCGCTCGAGATTTCATATTTTCTTCTTTTTTTTTTAGCTGGCAGCTTTCTTTCTTTTTAACTCGCTTCCATTCCCGAGGTTTGCAATCAATCTCCCGGCTATGACTCTACGTTTTAAAGGCGACCGCGTTGGAGAGAGAAATCGAAATTGGAAAACCGAGATGTCGAACAAGCCTGGCGCCTGTTTTATCGTTAGATTTTTTTTTTTTTGCCCCCTTTGTTCATTACTAAGATATTCTGTTTACCCCCTTCTCTCTCTCTCTCTCTCTCTGTGTGTGTGTGTGTGTGTTTTCTACACAGAACCTTTCTTCACGACCCGACAGCTCCGACAGAGATGATCAAAAGTTGTAAAACTGATTCCACTCCTTCCTGTGCCGGCGCTTTGTACGATTTGTTGGCGGGGATTGCGGACCTTTTTTGTTCTGCCCACGAGCGATGGGCTTTCTCGGGAATCATTTGTAGCCCCGCAATGTTTCGATGCCTGTGTCAATCGCTTATTCTTCTCTTTTCTACCGCGGCTCAAGCGTTTATAAGTGCACTTTACAGGAAAATAGGGCTAAACCTGGGCTCTAAGCCTAGCACCACCGTCACCAGTAGAACTGTCAGGAAATTGACAAGATAAATGCCAAAGCCGGCTATAATTTTCGCTAAATGTATTACATGAGTCATCTGCAGGAGAAGCCGCTCTCTAGAGTAAGGATCCTAGAGCCATGGTTTCGAGCATGTGGGCTCCTGCAGGATGTTATTTAACTGATCTAGTAGGTTTATGGCACCCGAGTCCCAGATGGCGTGTATCTAGTTTTTCTTCTTTTAGCCGCATACGCACCTTCCTGGCGAATCTGGGAGCGGGCAAGAGGAGGAGGTCGTAATATAGCTAACATGCACTGTCGGGCGACCTCGACAACGAAGGTCCGGCGATGATATGACAAGCTCAACAATACAGTTCACCGGTGAGGTGGCGTCGCTGATGCGGTGCGGACCGTGGTACCGAGCAAGTAGTTCAGAAGAAAAGCCGGGGGTTGAGGTGGTATCTATAGCCAAACGAGGGAACCTGCAGGGAAGGTGGGCGTGGCTCGATGACTGTCAGGTCTTGTCTTCTGACGCCCCTGATCGGCGCTAGTCAGCGTACGAGCGAGGTGGCGGCAATCTTCTGCATATCGGGCGACTTCTAAAATTGTAGTGCCCTCAGAGGCGTCAGGTTGGTAAGGCAGGATGGCATCCAGTGGACACAAAGACTCACGTCCGTTAAAGAGAAAAAGAAGGCAGAAAACGATGGTCGCTTGCATCGCGCTGTTATGTGTGAACGTAACAAACGGGAGTCCAGTTACCCTATTGATGTGGTCGGACGAAGAAACGAACTCCTTAAGTAGAGTAACAAGTTGGATGCGCAGAGACGGCGAAAGGTCTGCGGCGATGCAGCAGTCGAAAACAGCTGAAAGCGGTATTCATGAGACAGAAGTTATGACGTCCAGATGTAAACGGGTGGCGCCATCGTGAACGCAAAGGTCTTCAATGCACATGAGTGAGGGAAGAAACTTTATTGCAGGTCCAGCGAGGACGCGTCTGCATCGTACGTACATGACACTGTTAATGCACGTGCAAGCTTGCACATATCCTAAGGTCTCGCCGCGAAGTATGCTCACTAGATACCGGTGAAGATTATATGTGTAGATATCAAAGCGGATTCAGATCTAACAGTGAGGACGGTGAACGAGCGAAGTAAGACATTGCGGAGAGCAAGCATGTCATGTATCGTAAACGCAACAGTTGAGTATGGCACGGCAACACACGACGGGTTCACAGGCACTGACGTCTCCGGAGGTAGATCAGTATCAGCATCAACGAAGACTTTGCGAACGCTGAGGTCGGCGCCAATCGATGGTGAGTTACACAGTGTCGAAAGAACCACTTGCCGCCGATAACAAATGATGGTAGCACTATGACTTGACCGGAAGTCCCCGCGATGATGAGATCGTGAGAACAGGATAGCAACACAATAAACTCGATGACCTACAAAGCGTCTTGGATGAACACACGGGCGGTGCATAAAGCTGTACGATGAATGCGTTGCGCGCTAGTCATGCAGAGCGCCATGCTCGATAAAGATATCGCAACTTTTTTCAGCTTGCGCCAAAGATTTTCATGGATGACGGAGATGGCGGCCACGGTGTTGACAAGCGCTTCTGTGGATGCTCTCTCAACATGGACGTCAGTGACACTTTGCGGTGAAAATTGAGGTTTTAGAAAGTTCGATGAGCTTGCAGTTCTTGCCTCCAGAACTGCACTAGTCAGTTTCCCTCGGCAGTAGGTGGCTGGAGACGCATAGGTGGCAACGACCGTCGACATGTAGAAGGAGAATGGTGACTGTCTGCACGGTGGTCGAGATCGGCGGTGAGTCAGCGGCATCTCGGCTAATCTGTGATATAATATTTCTACTTCTTCAATTTTGTCACATGAGGCGTCGGCTCGTTGCGGAAAGATGTTAGAGGAATAGAAAAAAACACCTGGAAAGCAGTGTTTTAGGATTTGATCTTTCTTACATCTATAAGGAGGGAAAAGTGTAACAGAAGGTCCTTGGGCTCATATATACTGACGGCATAGTGCTACTAACGTACAATGGACGGAATTTGCCGAGGCTTGTGAATATAAGTGGAAATGCAGCGACGAATGTAGGCCTTAAGCACTGAGAAATTGGGAATTCTATTCTTTAAGGAAGATACAAGTAATGACAGAGTATCAGTTCAGCAAGAAGTCATACCCATAGTCAAACAATATAAATACCTGGGTACATACATAAACAAGCGAGAGACCTACTCATACGTATGCAGTATACTCTAAAAATTAAAGGGAAGCGGAAAGCAACAAGAATGAAACATAGAGCACTATGGGGCTGCAATTAATACAAAGTGTTGTGATGAGTTTGGAAAAGTATCATAGTGCCAGCACTAACGTTTGCAAATTCGATTCTGTGATTTAAATAAGAAATCTTATCGGGGTTGGAAGTTAGCCAGTGGGCAGTGGACAAACTGAATTCGGGGGCCCAAGCTAAAACCACAAATGAGACAGTGTGAGCTCACATGGTTTGGGCTTCATTTGAAGTCGGAAAAGCGCAGATCAAAATTAGTTTTGAGACTGAGGGACATGGATGAAACGAAATGGCTGGCTAAAGTGCACAAATATCTGTACCTCAAAATCGTGGACACAGAATGGAGGAAGAGGTCGATGTTTTATCCTGTTATTTTGTATTTATATAACTATCTGCTGTGTATAATGGTTTGTTGAATGCACCCTACTGCTGTTTATACATACATAATTCATACATGATAGTGCATACATTATCATGTATGGATTATAAAACAGGAGGTCCCCCGGACAGTTCTACTTTGGGACCTTTATATGTACTGCTGAGGAGGTATGCTTGTTTCCTTTTGCGCTACAAATAAACTTCATCTTCAAACGTCAACCTCAGCAAAGTTGGCATCCAAGCACACGGTGACTGATAGTGTAAATTGACAACCAGAAGGCTTAAAAAAAGCAAGTGAGAGAAACATAAATCGTAAATTGGATGCATAAGATGGAAACAAAAAAAGGCCTTTGCGATTTACAAAAATGGCAAGAAAGAAATCAGGAGGGGAAATCTGTATGATAACGCTAAAGGCTATGCCTTGATATTTGAGGCCAGGGCTGGCTGCCTGAGGACAAAACCATACCGGAAGAAATATGCGCCACTGGATGAGGCATGTGTGTGCTGCAGCAAAAATCCGGAGACAAGTCAGCACAGGCTAATGGGATGTAAATGTATTCACCCAGTGATACCCGTAGGTAACGTACATTTTCGAGAAGTCCCCGGGATTTAAAGTGGATGACAGCATTAGCTTGTCAGCAGTTGAGATGAGGAAGAGACGTTTGGAGTTCTTGAGGAAGGAAAGCATGGAAGAGGTTAATATGACCGGATCCATTACAGGAATGGGTAAACAGTACAAGGTGCACGTAGAAGTTTTAAGCAAGATAAAAGCGATTAAGGAAATGCAGACAACATCCCAGACTGAAAAGCTTGCACAGCATGCCTAAGTAACTCAGGCAGGTAAGGGACTATTTGTTCCCACCCCGTTTCAAAGGAGATGCCAATAAACCATCATCATCATGTTGCAAGAAAAAGATAATTTGCACGATTGATTTGTTTCATTGCGTAAGGATTATATCGACCATAAGGGCAAATACAAGAGTAAATTGTGACACTAGCAGTAGAAAAACAAAGAATATGACGTTAAAGAGGCATTGAAATAAAGACTATGTTATAAAGACATAGGATTGCAGAACGGTACGTCTGAATGAAAAGATGTGGAGGAAACTGTCACTTTCAGAGCAACGCCGCCTCCTGCAAAAGAAAAGGGAAATAATTTAAACAGTATTTCAAATAACCTAATTCGCTCCAAAAAAAGGAAAAGAAGGTAAATGTGACATTGGTTCAAAGACTTGGGAAATCCCGTCAACACACGTGGCCAAGTAATACGTAACACTTTGCGCTGCCTAAGCCGAATGCATAAGAGGTGTTTGTAGGAGGCGACAATTTACAGCTGTGGCAAAGGGGGCAAGAAAAATATCGCCTTGTTTTCTTCGTTTTCTGTCATAAATTGTAACAACACAGAAACGATATGCAAAGAGGAGGAAAAATTAATGATAGAATGGGTGTATAAGAGAAATCGACATATTATAGCTTGAGGCCAACTACGAAACAGGCCGTCAAAGGCATGTGACAAAGCGTCTCGACTCGGAGTGCAACGATTATGAGTCAAACATTCTTTAATAATGCGCACCCTAAATCACGCTGTCAACTTGTGAAAGAAAAAAAAAACACTAGCCGCATTAAAACGCTTGCGAACGTGACTCACGATGGAACCGCGAATTAAGTCACACTTTGGGGGCGCAATCAGGGCACACGTTGTGTGTCAGGAACTCGCGCGTTGTGTTTGCGAAATTGCAAACAGACGCTACTAACATACGCCGAAGGGTGTTCGCAATCTGCGAGTCTCGCGCAAACTGTCGTTCTTCGACGAGGTTACCTAATTACGAAGCACCGTGATGCAAAACACCTCCGTTCCCTGGCTTTTCATACGTTCTTTTCCTACAAGCTAAGGGAGTGACGTTGCTTTATTGTGCTGAAAGGTTTGGCCCCTCTAATTTCGGTTCCCAACCACCCAATCGCTGATGCCTCCCCCTTCCGTCTTTCTCTTACTTTCTTTTTTTGATATTTAGATCAACGAAAGAAAGCGGGCAAGAGGAACGATTTAAAGTGAGGTGTCGCGTAATGCGAGCAGTCTGGCAGGGGGAGGAGATCGGCCAGCGACTCGGTGCAGTTCCTGTAAGCCCGCGGAGCGCTCGACAGCTTTTGGACGTGCCTGTCATAAAAATGTGCGCGCATGCCCGCGACCCCCACCGATGAGCCGGCGCGAATTGCTGACGGAAAGTAAAAAAAAAAATGTAAGCTTAGATGATCGTAGAAGATGAGAAAATGAAAAATTTAGCGCCAGTTAAAACGACCGGCTCTGTACCCGGCGTCCGTAATTGTGTGCAGTACAGTAAGGACAGTGAAAGTGCAGACATGTAGACACGCCGTGAACGAACGACAGTCGCCGTCTGACATCTTACGGCGGCCGCGCAGGTTAGAATGCGAAGTGAATTAGATGAAAAAAGAAGAGCAGTCAGTTTTTACGCGTGTTTAACTTGCATTCATGGGAGAAAATAAATGCGATCCTGTACGCACCCTATGTGTAAAAAATAGAGCGGATCCATATGTCTCCCTTCACGTAGAACTATGAAGCCGTTCTCAGCGAATGAACCCCGAGGAGAATAGGCAGCCGTATGGTTAAAATGGAAAGCCACCCAAATTTCTCATGTCTTCGTATCTGAATAGAGCCAAAAATTTTGTTCCCGCATTGAATGTGGCCAACCACCGCTAATTTAGGAAAACAGCTGTACTAACCGTTCTCAGCAGGACAAACAGCATATCTTAAGGTGGAGCAGCATAGGCGTTGACCGCACGAATGGAGCTCTTTAATTAAGCTACGCCATGTCGAACACCATTACATATACTCAGGTTCATCTTTCGATGAAGAACGCGTGACTTTTCACCTCCTCCAGTCGAAGAAAGGCATACACGGGTCAGAATTATTTGGTAAGTAGCCGAAGGCAAAAAGCACAGTCAGAACGACAGCCGAAAATTTTCAGGACGCGGATTAGGTAATGTGTCCATTCTGTGTTCGCATGCTCGCATTTCGCACTGCTTACTCGCTATAGTCGTTCAGCGGCAGGGCACTTCTCGAGTCAATGCGCGAGTTCCGTAGAACCTCGTGCTTTTCTGCACTGCACATAACCAATGAGACAAAGCACAGTGCAGTCGTCACCGTGCGCCCGGTTTGGCAGCCACCGCCTGGGAGCAGCGTTTGGGGGAACGAGAAGGCGCGGCCTCACTCATCCCATTCCGCGAGCGACGCCTATCTTCCGACAACGTCCGCCTCCCCTCGCAGGCGGCGCAAATATGTATGAAACACGAGAAGAGCATTGTTCGAGAACAACGAGAATTATTTATGACAGCGAGGGGTGCAGGCCGGGGATATCGCGAAGAAATAGCGCTCGCGTTTTTGGCGATTTTGGGAAGGGATTAGGGGTCTGTTCCTGGCAAGTGCGGGAGGAGGCAAGCAAGCGAGGGCCTTTCCTCTCGCGTGGCTTGAATCGTTTCATTATGCAGTCAAAAAACCCTCCCAGGAGACGCAAACGAATGGGGTGGTTTGGGTTGATAAAAAAAAGAGAAAAAAAGATCTGTTAGGAAATCGGGTTTCACAGCGCCGAGCGCATGCGCTGCTTTGCTGCCACTGATAGCATGCCATTGAAGAACGAGCTGCCACATGAGTGTACTGTATGCGCGATCAACTTAAGCGCTCAATTTGCAAACATACTTCGTTTCCTCGTTGTGAGCACCTTGTTACTTCATACACCAGTGCAATGGTCAGTCTGACGGCGTGCATCACTTCTTTCGAGCAATAAAATGTAGACCTAGCAGCCGTTTATCGCTGATATTGCTGTCCTTTTAATCCTGGCGCACTGAAGATTGGTCCACTCTTTTCCATTGCCCAATTATTTGCCAACTACCAGAGGATTACGTGCATCAAACACACACGCACACACACACACGCACACACACACACACACACACACACACACACACACGCACACACACACACACACACACACACACACACACACACACACACACACACACACACACACACACACACACACACACACACACACACACACACACACACACACACACACACACACACACACACACACACACACACACACACACACGCACACACGCACGCACGCACACACACACGCACACACGCACGCACGCACACACACACACACACACACACACACACACACACACACACACACACACACACACACACACACGCGCGCGCGCGCGCGCACGCACGCACGCACGCACGCACGCACGCACGCACGCACGCACACGCACGCACACGCACGCACACACATACACACACATACACACACACACACGCACGCACGCACGCACAGGGTGGCGTTTAGGGCATGGAATCCACCACTACGTCATGCTTCAGAAAATGAAGGAAAAAGGGTTTGTTGGCTTAGTTACACAGCTCCAGAACGGAAGCCCACTCCCTGGAGGAGCCAGTTAGATGTTTCAGTTCCCATCAGGACCCTCGGTCCTCACTCTCAAAAAGTCTGCTTTTAACACCATCGTCTTCCCTAGGCGAGTCGACTAGGGAATCTGAAGACTGTCCAGCAGCAAATCACCATCGTCGACTGTGTTGCGATACCACGCCCATGCTATCCATAACCCGCCGTAACTCCGCCTCGAAGAATATGGTTTGGGATCTGTGGAAGAAAGAAATCCTCCGGCGACATCTGGTTCGTTTGTTGTTGCCCACTCCGTTCTTCGCTCAGTCTGCCAGGTGAAGGGCTGCTGAGGTCCTTTCGTGGAATCGTGCAACAACCGGTTTGCACGCTGTCTTGGCGGCTGGATAAGTTCCGAGGGATATATATATATATATATATATATATATATATATATATATATATATATATATATATATATATATAAATATATATATATATATATATATATATATATATATATATATATATATATATATATATATATAGAGAGAGAGAGAGGCTGCATTGACGGCTGTAGTCGACGCAGCCATTCTCGCAGACGTTGCCCCATGTTGCAACCTGCAATGCAACAGTTGTTGTGACTTCGACTTCCGGAGCTGTTCCGACACATCAAGACATAACACTTTCTTTTATAACATTGCGCGCAGCAATGCACACTCCACTGAGCTAGCACTGTCAAGGCAGCCGGCGCGGTCGCTTTCTCGCCACGGACACGCTCGCCGCCGCTAGAGGCGTTCGCGCTGGTGCGGAGTTAGATGCGCAGGGATGTCTATAACATTGCCGCGTGCTGGATTCAGCTGTGACACGCAACTCAGAGTTGGTCAAATAGTTCACTGAAGCTTAAGGTATTACTTATCTAAGTGCTCAGGTAGATGAGGCGTTATTATGCGTGACAGATAAGAACAATGATACCGAATTTAAAACGCTTGATAAAAGTGCGAAGTCCGCGCCCTCTATTCAGATAAGCTAGGAGACACCAAGCGTGGCTTTGGACGCAACGTGCTATGCTAGACCCTGGCCGGGCTGGAAGAGCCGCCGGGGCAACCAGCGCTGAACCTTCGCGTGTAACACCAAATGCCAACATGTGTCAAACGCAACATACAGCTTAGCGAGCGGATGAAATTGTTTTAAGCACGGTACGCTGCTATTTAGCCTAATCGAATTCACCGCACCTTTTGAGGCAAACGCGTCCAGCGTCTGCCCTGACTGGCCACCGGCGGGCATATCCTAGGATCCTGAATACCAGTATACATGATCCTAGGGGGATCCTAGAAGGAGGGGGAGTAGATTTTAATGAACAGAAAGGAGGCGAGGTTGGCCTGGAGAGCGTGTCTCTAGCCTGCTACTCCTGACTAGAGAAAGGGAAAGTGGGAAATACACGGAAAGGTAGGTCATCATCATCATCATCATCATCATCAGCCTGGTTACGCCCACTGCAGGGCAAAGGCCTCTCCCATACTTCTCCAACAACCCCGGTCATGTACAGACGCCGCGGTAGCTCAATTGGTAGAGCATCGCACGCGAAAAGGTAGGTGGCGGGTGATTATGTTATGGTACAATGAGATACTATATACACGCTGTCTAATATGCGGATGCGCACCGTAGACGCAATGCACGTAAGAGTAATCTTGTCCATACCCAGGGAAAGGTAGGAGCACAGGATCCTAGGAGCACACCAGCGCCTTTGAACGCGCGTGGCCATGGGAAGATCCATACCTCCTTGGACAGATCTTGTAATAATTGAAAGCAGCGCGATGAAAGGACGCAGAGTGTCAGGCAGGGACCAAATCGCTGCAACAACGAATGAACTTTATTGAAGCAACATGGGATAAATATCCAAAAAAAGAAAGATATTATATCGGGGAGTGCACTGCGCGAACCCTGCTCAATAGAGAAGTCAAGAAATCCCCCATATGGAAAACGCCAAATTGCTCTTCTTTCCTAAAGAGGTGTTTCTCGTTGCATGCCAAATCTCAGGGAAGAGCGTGCTTCACACAAAACGATGCACGCGAAGGCAACCGTTCGAGTTTGATTAGGAATACGACGATGCGTCCACCGCTTAAGAATCAAGTCGCAATTAACATTAGCAGCACTGAAAAGGAAGATACCAGATGTCTGCGCAAGATACTTGTTATCCCTTTTATTTATGCGTCTTTCTGGTCTAAGCATTTCCAACCAAAGGCGAGTAACGTCTCTGTGTCGTAATATCGGCAGCACACCCTGGGTCGGCGCACCCCGTTGCATAGGCGCCCGCTTTCAATTTCGCTTGCTGTATTTGCCTGCAAGTTTCAGCCTATCCAACTCTTTTGCATACAAACCAACTACAGAAGTCTTGACTCTTTCGATTATTCTTTGCAAAATGTTTTGAAGTAGCGTACTTTTCATGCTTTCGATATACGGTAAGATGTCAGGTGATCTCAACCAGGGCGTTTATATGAACGCGACATAAGCGGGTCGAGTTCGCTTGTGTGCCTGGAATCGGCTTGTTCAGTTTATGTAAATGTCCACCGGGTCACGTTGCGCGAGTGTTGAGTAGGTCTGAGCCAGCCTGACTGTAAAAAGCAGGTTGAACCACCCCGACGCTATGCAGCGCTCATGTAAGCGAGGATGGCTTGGGCCAGTCACCGCTAAATTTTGGGCGAGACCACCGAGACGTCAGCGTTCTGTGCGTCCGCAGCGGTAATGGTATCAGAACAAGGCAAAGACAAGCACTGCGCCGTGCAACGTCGTTATACCGATAAGAGCCATGAAATAGAGCTGTTGTAGGCGGCTTCCGGAACCCAAGGCCTTAACGAGCACGTTGATGTCTCGGCTCGACGCTGCGTGCCGACATTTTTCAGATCCGTCAGAAGCGAGTTCATGTAAACGCGCTGACATCGGGCTCACTTGGTCAAATTTCTGACACGACCCGCTCGCTTCGTGTACCTGTAGCCTAGTCATGTCGCGTGCAAAATAAAAGCGAGACTTTTGCGTCGGCTTGGCGGGAAATCCGTTAAGAGAGAGGAGAAAGAAAATTATGCATAGAAAGGCAGCGAAGTCAACCAGAGGCAGTTCCGGTTGGCTACCCTCCGCGGGGGGCAGGGTGAAGGGGATAAAAAGAGAAAGAGATTGGAAGGGGGAGATAGAGAAAAAAAGAGACGAGCACGAACAAAGCGCGTACACTACAGAGTAGTAGGGGGCGGCGTTCTTAATGTCTATCGTGAAGCCCCGTAGGCTACAGCGCGGATGTTATGTGAGAGTACTGACCTAAAGCTTTGAGTTGTGATAGTGGACGATTGTCCAACGGGTTTAGTACTCTGCACAGCACTGTCTCTAATCACTATATCGCGGGCAGACACAGATAATATGTGCGGGCGTCTCATCGATGTTGTATGTGGCGCACGTGGGGCTGTTGGCCATTCCAATAAGCAAAGCATATGAGTTCGTAAATGCAACGCATAGACACAAACGGTACAGCATGGTCTGTTCGCGTCGTGGTTACCCAGGCGGTAGGTGCATCCGTATGTCCTGAGACAACGAACGCAAAGACACATGGTGAAAGCGTTCGACTCCCACAGAGGCAAAGTACATTCACGGGACATCGATCGCAGCCCAGCCGTAGCGCCTGTTCGCGAAAGCGGAATCAGAACACGTTGACCCCTTTCATGAGCAGATCGGGCGCTTCGTCGGCGTGGTCAATCCCACTGATGCTGCAATGTCCTGGAAGCCATTGAAAGATTATGTTGTGTCCCTTGTCATGGCTGTGATAATACATGTGTCGAATTTCCGAGGCCAGTTGTTCACTGGGTCCGTGGCACATTGGGCTTTGTATGCATTTAAGTGCTCTCTTGGAGTACCTAAAGACTGTCCATTGTTGTGATGGTTCCTGATTAATGAAATCAAGTGCAGCACGGAGTGCTGCAATTTCAGGACCCGTCGATGTGGTCACACATGAAGTTTTTAATTTGATTTCTTCAGATTTTACCGGGATGATGACTGCAGCAGCTGAGCTGTTCAGTTTTACCGAACTATCTGTATAGACATATTGCCGGAATCTGTGCACGTTGTGAATGTGTGCCAAAGTTGGCTTGTTTGAAAGCTAGCAATGGCGCTCTAGCTTTCTTCCCGATGCCTGGAATTGTCAATTGTACTTGCCGCCGGTGCAGAAACCACAATGGGTCTTATAATCGTGTGGCAGGCGTAAATTGTGATGGCAAGTAAGCTGATCTCTTACAATACTTTTGGCAAAAGTTGAATGTTGCGTCTTTGCTGGCAAACAAGCAAGCTGGTGTGACGGAATCCGAGTCAGGTGTCGCACGTGGGCTCTCAGGACATTTATATCTATGTAGAGTGTCAAAGGAACGTCTCCGGCAATGGCCACTGTCGCAATCGATGACGTATTTTTTGGGAGACCGAGACAAGTTCTGAGTGCACAAGCTCTGGAGTTTGCGGATATTTGTAGTGCAAGTATTTCCTAGTACAGGTAAGCTGTGCCGCAGGAAGCCGGAAAATATTGTTTTATATAGTTGCAATATGGATGGTACTGTTTCACCCCAGGACTTCCCGCCAAGAAACGCAAGAAGGTACAGGATGGCGGCCAAACGCATTGTCATGTACGAGATGTGAGGGCTCCAAGACAAGTCCCTATCAATGATGACGCCAAGGAAGTGGTGCGTTCGTCTGTATTGTACAGTTTGGTCATTAATTCGCAAAGCATACGGGGCCATCGCTTTGCGAGTAAAAGCAACGAGTGCACACTTCTCAGGGGAGTGCTCCAGGCCTTGCCTTCTTAGGTATGTAGACACGGCCGTAGAAGCCTTCTGAAGTCATGCGCGGACTTGTAGACGTGTCACTCCTGAAGCCATATGCAAATGTCGGCTACATACACGGAGAGCTGAACGCTTTGCGGTAACGAATCGGCGAGACCAACGAGCACCAGGTTGAACAGGGTCGGGCTGAGTACTCCGTCTTGCGGTACACCACGACTGCTATAGCTAGACAGCGTTAATCCGTCATCAGTCAAAATAAAGAAAGATCTTGCATTCAAATAGCTGCGTATCCAGCGAAAGACGTGTTCACCAATCCCTACAGCTCCTAAAGCGTCAAGAATCGCATGATGATCGAAATAGTCGTACGCACCTTTAACATCAAGGAATAACGCTGCAGGGATTCGTTTCAGATGTTTCTGGTGATGTACATACGTTACAAGGCCAATAACGCTATCTATTGACGAGCATCCGATTCGAAAGCCACCCATTACCTTTGGATAGACGTTGTAAATCTCCAAGCACCATTCTAACTGTGTAAGGATCATTCTCTCCGCTACCTTGCCGACACAGCCGGCCAGTGTTATCGGACGGTAAGATGACAATTTCAGTGGACATTTGTTAGGCTTGAGGAGTGGAACAAGGCTACTGGATTTCCCCGTGGTAGGTACCAGGCCGTCCCGCCATGATGCATTGTATAGGCCAATAAGTGCATCTCTGGCCTCTTGACCAACGTTTGCTAGCGCAGCTTATGTCATGACATCGTGTCCTGGTGACGAAGGTCGCCTGCACCCAACAAGCGCGGCCTCCAGTTCTTCGATGGAGAAAGGAGCACCCATAAGAGGATCTCGGGAGCAAGGGGGCACAATGGGGAATAAGTGCGCAAGGTGAATACGTGAACGCCGGACCCGTGATCCTAGTGCTGTAATCTTCGGCTACGTCAACTTCTCGGCGTCCCTGATTGAGGGCTAGAGATTTAAATGGCCGGCGCTGTTGAGGAGCTGTTCGAAATCCTCGGACGGTTCTCCAGACAACTGACAGAGGTTCACGCCCATCAAGAGACTCACAAAAGGATTTCCAGCATTGATTTTGCACCACAGCAACACGACGTTGAATTTTCTTTTGAATGCGCCTGGCCTGTCTAAGGGCCGTAAACCGATTTAGTCCGTCTGTACCGTCGCTCCGCTCGCCGGCGGATTGCATGGGGGCTCTGTATTTCCGCATCAAAATCTGTGTATTTCTCCAATGGCCGAAATGAACCCATAGCATCCTGCATAACCTTGGCGATCTGAATTTCTAGTGTGGACGAAAAACCTTCGTGGCACGCATCTTCCATAAGTGATTTTAACACGGGCTAATCTATTGTTGGTTTAAAATTGGATGGAACGGATTTGGTTAGGCCTTTAATTTTCAAGTAGGTAGAAATGTCGTCGCTTCCATGGGTTTATATATCTGCGAACCAAAGGACGCGGCGATTGAGGCATCGCGAGACAAAAGCCAAGTCTAAACAACTACTATACGTCGGGCCGCGATGAAACGTGGGACTGCCATCGTTTAGAAAGCCAAGTGCATGGTCGCAACCAAAGGAAACGAGGTTTCTTCCTTTGGAAGTTATCTTGATGCTTCCCCAAAGTGAATGATGTGCCTTAAAGTCCCCAACAACAATCCGTAAACCAGGAGTGGCATCTATAATTTCACTCAGTCTCTGTCTGTGGAAACGACTCGATGGAGAACGGTAAGCGCCCTCTAAAGTAAATGAAAGCTTGTGCTTTTTCACGGCCAAACAGCCATACTGATGCTGTCATATGAACAATGCAAGTCAGTTCACACCGTGTGTAAATGATCACCTTGCTAGTTTCATTACAAGTCGATGACGCATAAGGTTCATAGCCTGAGATCCGGATGGACTTTTGTAGGTTCTGTTCAGAAACGATAGTAATGGGGAATCAATTGGTGAAAACGTAACGGCAAAAATCAGCAATACGGGATTTCAGTCCATGGGCATTCCATTGCATAATAGACGCTTCGCTGACTTCTCTGAAGAACGGCTGACGCGGTAGAGCCATTGTGCTTGCTATTCGAGGCTTGCAAGAACCGGATCTAGACCGTCCAGCACTTGCAGTGCAAACCGAGCAGATGGCGTCTGCGTGTCATTGATCAAGCGCGAATGACTTTCATTAGAGACTTGATTATAGAGATTACTTGCTTGCCTTGACCTCACACGTGACCTGTGCCGTCAATGGTGCGTTGGTAGACCACCGTCGATCTTTGTTCTGCTGGAGGACTTAATGTCGGAAGTACAGGCCAGGCATTTGCAGTAGACGTATTCAATGCGTCACCAGACACCGTGCTGCTAGTGTGGGTGAGCGTCTTGGGAGCTCCAGCTGTTGGAAGTAGCGTCTTTCTCACGACGGTCTCAGTATTTCTAGTAGACAATGATCATCTGTGGCGGGCGCGACGCCGTCACACTTTGACAGCGGCCTCTCTGTGCGTTGAGTTGTCTCTCACCATTTGTTTAGGACTTTCAGCTCTGTCTTCTGTCTCGGGCAGTCTTTCGATGATGCTTCATGAGGACCAGAGCAATTCGCACACTTGAAATCAGTCGCACGGCAAGCATCAGCGCTGTGCTGCTCAGAGTATATTGGGCACATGGTCGAATTCTTGCATATGCCGCTGACATGCTCTATCTTCAAACAATTACGGCACTGAAGTGGTCGTGGAGCGAACAGTCGCACTGGATAACAAAAAACTTCAACTTTCACGTGATAGGGCAAGCTTCCTCCCTTGAAGGTTATCCTGACACAACGTGATTCTCCTAGGCGACGGACTTCAGTAATAGTGACATCTGCTGTGGCGGGTTTAACCAAAATAGGGTAGGCAGATCGTTGTCTTTGATTGACTCATCCACATCGTAAATCACACCTGATGAAGTATCACTGTCCTGTGGTGTTATGGTGCGAACATTAATCTTGCCCAGCACTTTGACTGTTCTCAAGATAGCCAGTGCTGCTCTGGCCTTGACATCGACCGCGAGAATGTTCTTACGGGTGTTAATTCTCGCCTCTATAATCTTATTCGGAACAAGCGCCTCCAGGGCGACAGATATGGTTTGCCTGTTTATCCAATTCAGGTCGTCGGTCGGCGTCTCGAGCAAGAAGAGGATGGTATGAGCCGTGTCATTGCTCTTTGGCGTCGCCGTCGTCCTTGTTGAAGACGAGGAAGTAGTGACGATTCTCCTCTTTCCTTTTTGCCTTACAACTGTCAAGTAATCGCCGTCATCCACCAGATCTTTTTATGAAGCAGAGTGGTACAGCAGAGTGTTCTCGCTGCCTGTGTCGCTCATGAGGTGGTTGCGCTTCCTCGGAGTGCTTGACGCTGTGACGTCTGTCTCCTCCGGACGTCTAGCTGACTCCGCTTCCATTGCCAAAGGTCTCGGGAGCGGCGTCTCCAGAGAGCACGTAAAAATACTCGTAATATGAGAGCCGTGGAAAACAAGGTTCCGCAGAAGAGCCACTTCTTCGTCTTCCTCCATTAAGGAAATGCACTCAGGTAAGGCACCGGACGGAAAGTCCTAAAGTTAGTTCACATTCTATTTGTGATGCGAAACCGATACCGTGCGGGTTAATTTTGTCTCCTCCATCCACGGTGCAAGCCGCAGTTACTATTACCACCAACGTGAAGCCGAGGCTATTTTAGCATATACTTTGTTATTGCCTTAGATAGCCACGACATATATTAGTCGCGGCGATCGCGTGCGTGGTAACCGGGCCAAGGAGCTTCGAGCACAATTTCGGGCAAGTAATCCGGCTTACGAACGCTCAGCGCGTCTCTTCCCACGTGAACGAAGCGCACGCCACACCGAGCCGCGTCCATTGGCGAAGTGCCCTGTAATGAATAAAACTTCACTTTCATTTATCACGCGCTGAAGCGCCGTCCTTGTGGCGCAGTGGAAAGCGCATTGGACTTCTAATCCAAAGGTCCCGGGTTCGACCCCCGGCAGGGACGTAGGTTTTATTTTTTTTGTCTGCTCCGGAAGTGCGTACATAGAGTCTGGCACGCTAAATTGTGCCTCGTGCACACAAATTGAATTTGGTTTAATTTCTCATTTTTCGTTAGAGAGGAGGAATGGGGGTGGGGATGTCGTCGACCTAGTGGCTTAGTGGCCAAAAGGATCGTTATGTAAGTTAAAGAGACGTGGCTGATATAATGATTTGGATATTTAATTTACATCGGTAGAGTCATTCGACTACGCAGAATCACTACCTAAAATCATAGGAGCCACTTACGTTAGCTCAACCTGCCCAAGTTGCCATTCTATATGACGGAATCTCTGTGCCACACGGCACTAGTGCCAAGAACGCTGTCGCTCGAGTGCTTTTCTCAACGCTTAAGGAGTACTGATATAAAATTTTGTCTCGTTTTTACTTATTTGTTGGGTAGTTGACATCCCAGTAATAACGGATTTCATGGAAACTTTCTGAAGGGTGCGACGTTACTCTTTAATACGAGCAGCTTAGGAACGCGCGTTCAATGCGGCTTCGGGCGTGAAGCAGGATATCATTCGCCTTACTGAAGCTTGATTTGAGCGTCTTGTGGTACCAGGCACCACCGATGTGTACACAAATGTCACGACCGTGCTGCTGAAAGCTGATTCCATTCAGCCCTCCACAGGACAAGAGCGGAGACAGTCCCCCTGCGTTTCCAAAGGAAGCACACGATTGAAATGACCCATTTCTGTAGTTTCTGTCAGCGATAAGATCATTCTAGGGCCCAGACCAGTGAATCAGTATGGTACCTGCAATATACTGAGTAGCGGGCTGAGCGCAGGTGCCACGTTGGCACCGATAATGATGTATGCCGCCGGCGGAGGCACGCTCCCGTACTGTAGCACAAAAAGCGGGTCTCCTCGCGGCGCGCTTTGCAACGACGTGCCATTGCGCAAACGTTGGCTTCTGTTTCCGTTTCTTCACATAATTACGTGATTATTCAATAAGAATATTATACTACGTCGTCTTCGCAGCAGCAAATGATCACGCGTTTTAGAGCGATAGCTCTACTACTCCAGGTACAAACACAGAAAACCCCTGGTTCCGTAAATCTGACCTTCAAGCGGAGCCAAAGTCAAACTAGCACTTAGGCTGCCACTAGCGGTGCCTCCTGCGAACGCCGCGTTGGCGTTCATACCTTCAAATTGATCTGCGACGTGTACAAAGTGCGCCGAGTGCCGGTAGCTTCGCATGCGCGGTGCTTTCGACGCTTAGTTCGCATTGAAGTGAGACGCAGCATGAATGTCAATTCGCTCGCTGGAAATGCCGCGCCCAGCAGCGTCTGTTTGTTGCCTTCTGGTGCAGTTGCACATGCGGTAGTTGCCAATGGCATGGAGCAATGTGTGTATTTTATTCCAAAGCAAGCAAAACTGTGCTATCGCTCGACAAACTTTGTTTAACCGCGTTCTACCGAGGCACTTTTTTACAGCGAAGCTGTATGTGGCTGGCCAATTCGTCCGTCCGTCTGTCGCCTGTACGCCGAAAACTCATCCGGCGCAGCTCCACGCGCATAAGCGAAAAAAAGAAGACAAAAAGAGGCGCGCGATTGACTGCGCCAGTAGTGACGTCCTTGCTCTCCGTAGCAACCGAGCGCGCGCGCAGCGGTTTCTCTCCCGCTCCGAAATAGGTAGGCCATACTTCATATTCACTCCTGAAGAGCAGGTAGCTTTCGATCAGCGACGCCATGAGCAGAACCAAGAACGAGCTCGTCTACGCCACGCCGATGCTGCAGCCCGGACACAAGCACAGGCTCGTGCAGACGAGCGCAATCAGCAATAGCGCACCGAGGATCCGGCAACCTACCAAGCCATCTTTTAACGAACCGTCGGGATTAACCCAGTGATAAACACCGGGGCGGCACGTTTGGGCTTCGCTGATCAACCATCTGTATCGAGCGCTTGAGCGGGGTATTTTTGTTGTGTTGTTACCGTGCGCGGCCTTCAGACGGCGTTGCCCGTAGGAGCCCTGGCCTCCAGGCATCATCGGCGCGAGCCAGACACGGTGGTTGGCACATGATCGGCATGTCGGCATGGCTGCGAGCATATCCTAGGCGCTATAGCAACGGGATCACTGGCCAGCGCTTGAATATTTTCTGATACCGCGTGACCGCCATCTCTGCTACAGGTGACGCGAGGCCGCGCTGAACTTGGTGCGTGTTTTGTAAAGCGGGGCAATGAATTATTAAAGCGAAGCTTTCTTTGCCTTTTCCTTCGACTTTCCCACTGCTGCTGCTGCTGTGGCTGCGGCTTTCTGGCACACCGCGTCAGAGGGTGGTTCAGAGCGAGTGTATACATGACAGGAGCGAGTACGAGATGAAAAGCGACGCGAGAAACTCGTTTTCACCCCCCCCCCCCGCGCGTCAAATATGCACAATGCCCTCTGGAGCTCCCTAGGCGTCGCCACATTCGCCTCTTGACAGCTGCTATTATCCGTGACTCCCCTCAGAAGCCCGAAACTGCAGCGCTTTTCTTTCTACTAACGTTCGAGTCCAGAGGGGACGTACATCGAGCTGTAGAGAGGAGGGAGGAGAAGAGGTAGTTCCCATACAAGGAATGGGAGGGGGAGTGGAGGTGATGTGAGTATGCAAGGAAACCCTATTACTATATGACAGCGGTTGTGGGGAAATTGGATAAGCTTAAGTTCAAGGTGCGGTACAGTACGTTGATGCTATTTCTGAAAAAATAAAAACACCATGCAAATATGTCAAGCGGACAAACTACGCATGGCGTGCAGAAGCAGAGCCGCATTAATTAAAGCGCGCCACAAGGTCCAGACGACACAACGGAAGCGGTCGACCGGGAAATCAACACTTCTGTGCCCGCCGCGGTTGCTTCGCGGCTATGGCATTGCTAGAGGTCGTGGATATGATCTCAATCGCGACACTGCATTTCGGTAAAGGCGAAATAGAAAACGCATGCGCACTTAGATTTTGGGACCCCTTAAAGAACGTCACGGTGTCAAAATTCCGGAGTCCGCCACTACGGCGTGTCTCATAGTCTGATTCTGGTTCTGGCACGTATACCCCCGTAATCCAATTCAAGTTTAATACTTCTACACCGGTGGGATGTGCCATGTGAGACAGTGACAATTATCAACCCTCTCAGAGGTTATGAAATATGGCGCACAACAACGCCTCAAGAAAACACCTCTCCTTGTGTGCGCTGTGTACTACGCAGACAAAGAGCAGTGGTGCACGCAGTGTAACCTTTAACATCAACTCACCACTCTCGTGCCAGACTAAACGCTGAATAAATTAAGCTTTAGCCGTCAACATCACCGCTAATTATCTTCAATCAAAGTATCCAGCACGGAAAGCTTCGCTTACATCGATTCTCTCAGTGCGTGGGATCTGCATAATTTTTTGCTGCTCTCGCGAAAAATTTAATCTGCCATAATTATGGAGTCTACGGATTTATATAAAGAAATAAGAAGAAAGATTTCGAGGACACCTAATCTCTTCTGATGAGTTCTGTATGCGAGAGCATTATTGTCCATTTGAGCGCTGCTGAGTGGTCCTTCGAGTTTTGCGCGGCAAGTAATGTATGATAGCGGTAAATGCTGCCCGAGCCAGCAAGCAGCCACCTGAAGTGCCAACCCCGCATCCTGTGTCCTGTGTAACGACAGACCCAGGAAGCAGCAGCGACCACCAAGGCCGGTAGACGATAGCAGTACGTGCTGCCAAGCCAGCAAGCAGCAGCAGCCTGCTATGCTGGCCCAGGCACAACGCGCCGGCTACAGAGAGCGAGAGAGAGGGTGGCGTGGCGTCGCGGCGTTGCCATTTCTCCTCACGCAACACCTGACGTTCTAGCGCGGCAGCAGGCGTTCACTATAAGCCCCGCATTGCTTCTTCTTTTTCAACCCTCTTAACTTTTTTTTCTTTCTTTTTTTTTTCTCCGCTCTCTTTCATTCTCTCTTAATCTTTTCCTTCCCACTTCCCCTACCCTGTGCAGTGCTGTTGAGGTGTCCTCCTTTGAGAGACAGTTACGGCACTGCACTTAATTCTCTCTTCCCTTCACCCTTATAATCACTACACACACACACACTTTCGCCCACAGTGCTCCGTCGAGGCTTGCTCGTGACGTGACGTCGCATCCAGTGAGCTTTTAGGTGCCGTTTCGCTACTGCAGCCAACAGACGCTGGCTTTTTCGCCCAATGGGCCATTCTACACTTTACGGTACACAAGGTTTTCGTGTCCATACGTTTATTCAGTTTTTGTGGCGAGATATCCCTTCGGCTCCGTTGGTCATACAGGAAACAAATCACTGTCTTTGGTCCTCGTAGCTGACACTGGCCGGTAACGTACGTGATTCTTCCTTTTACCACTGGGGTTTCTGTACGGTGGCGCGACCTTGAAAGTGAATTCAGTTGCAAAACCTCTGAACGTCTTTGAACTCCGAAAGGAACTTCAGTACATACAAGACCCGCAATATGCCAGCGCACAGTTACCCCTCGATATATGTACGCGTTTTCTTACAACGACAATTTTAATGTTATTTGATTATTCGAAACGGTATTTTTCTGTATCTATATTGACTTCAATTATTGTTTAGCGATGTTTGAATCTTACAAGCATGCTTATAAATAACGAGAGAAATAGAGAGAGAGAGTTTTTAATTTAAGCTAAAGATGTCAACTTTGCTATATGCAGGGATTGCTACTTCAGCTGAGTTGCTTGAGGTGACAGGAAGATGAAAAGAATACAGCAAACTTATGGAAGCAACCTACTCTGTTTTTGCATATTGTATTCCTACTCAGGAAATGCATGCCTACCATATTTGTAAGCACGAAGACAATGACGACGATGAGGATGACGACAACAACAACAATCTTCCGTGTGTTGTTGCCATTACGACAGAAAACTTCATTTGTGAGTTTCGCCGACTGAATTCTTAACGTTTCTATATGCTTATTTGCTTGTTTCTCTTTATCATTTTGGAAAATCTATTTTTTTCTCTTTGTTTTATAAAAACTTACAAATTATATCATCTACATCTGGTGGCTCAATCACGCTCCTTATTTTCTCGTTTTCTTCCTTTAATTTATTCGAGTATATTCATTTATTGCATTTCGCCTGCCCCACTCGACTTTCACCATATCCCCTTTAATGGGCACGCGCCATTGGTTCGAGATTATCATCATATCTCTTCGTTCTGGAACAATGCTACATCTGCGCCTGTAGATACAACCATTCATATAGTGTTTTACTTGCTTATTTTTTACGTAATAATGCGCTCCGAACGAAACATTGAGCAGTTCTTTTACACGGTAGGCGTTATCGACACCCGGAAATGCGCTCCGCAATTGAGCCTATACTGGCTTTTATTTGCCCCAAATATTTCAAAAACTTTGCCCGCATGTTTTCTCACGTACAAGCTCTATTCATACACGGCTTCTGTCCGACACACCGAGTAGTTCTTTTTGGCTTGTCTATACGGCCTAGAGTATACACTTATTATTTCCTTACACACAATGCATACTTATGCTTACTAGCATAAATATGTTTACTAAAGTATAGAGCATTCTAGAGTATGGTATATTAAAATCAAAGTTTATGTACAGCCTAGAGTAATGCACTAGAGTAAGTCACTACCGAAATCGAAAATTGCCTACAACGTACGTACCTGGGTGCCTGCCGCCTCCTCCCTCTCCCACGCACACACACAGACCCGCCTGCTTTCAACATCGCCCAGCTATCGTCCTCATCACTCCTTCATTTGGTTGAATTTTTCAGCACGCTGTGACATTTGATTGTTGGCTGCATGTGTTCGTGCTTGCACCCGTCTGCATTTATGCGTCTCTCATTTTCGTTTGCGTTTTCGAACGCTTCTAGTGGCAGAAGCAGCTTCTCAGCAAAACTGTCGTTCTCTCTGTGATACACAGTACATTCTCCCCATAACTGACGAGCGAAAGATATATGATAGAGAGGACAGAATCAGAGATTAATCAAAATAAAGTCTGCTTTCCTGCGCCCCCAAGAGGAAAAGAGGAATGAGATTCAAAGAAGAATGAAGAGAGCGGCGACTCATCGAGCATCATGGCCCCCTACGGGCTGCAAGCAACCGATGCCCGAGGTCTCTGACGCTCACTCCAGTTTCGTTAATTTGGCGCAAATTTAAATTAAAAAGGAAATGCTGCAAGAGGTATTATCTGGTACATACATGCTTACAATGACCGTCAGTACGGGGACCTGAAGGCATATGATCCCTAGAAAATAAATTGATCCTATCAAAATTAGCCAAATATGAGTTATAAGTCAGCCAAACAAGAGCTAATATGAGCCAGATGAGCCGAATAAAAGCCGTAATATGAGCCACAATATGAACCATAAATTAGCCAAATATGAACCAAATGATATGCATTCTCCGTTCATCCGCTTTCTCGACTAGAAGGAGAGAGACGCAAGGTAAAGCTTCATTTCAGATGCGTTTCTTGTTGAAACGGTCTTGCTCGCCGATCCAGAATGTAAGCATGACACACCAAACACATTTAAAGGGTCAAGCGTACGTCTTTCGTTTGCAAAAAAGAACAAAAAATATCTCTCAACTGCCGCACAAGGCGGTACTCGTCGTCGCTCATTCGCACCCTCCAGCCATCTTGTACCAACATCTGTCAGCGCGAGAGTAAGCCTCGCAAAGAATCAAGGGAAATCGTGGGGAGGCCGAAAGCCATAGATGAAGGGAGATTATTCGATTTCTGCAACCCCGACTTACGGGAGGCAACACGTGCGCGGAATCACAAGCTCTTTAGTCGCGCATGGTTGAGGAAAGATAGGGGTTCCCGCTTACGCACTCGTAACTCGTTTCCAAGAGAGGACCCGGTGAGGTGGGGAGGGTGTATGTAGGGGATGTAGCTCGGGTTCTGCTCGTCCTCGTAACGCTCCCATTTCGTGTCCGCCCCTCACCATCCGTTCTATTCGAAACGTCGCCCCCATGTACTCGTACTCCTTCTGAGCTCCCCCTGCTGTGTAATGTGCGTTATCAAAAGCGTGAACGTGAATCTGCGCAGATTCTGAAACATAGCGGGGTAGGACGAGGAAGGGGGGACAAGCAAACGGCTCGAGCTGAATCACGCTTCGTCCGCGGGTAAAAATAAAAGCGAATTATGAGTAAGGTGTGAGAGGGATGCGGGAAAGCCGACCTCGCTCCTTTGAAGATAGTAGAAGTGAGAAAAAAAAAAGAAAGGAAGAATAGCGACAAGCCGAGAAATATGTTTTACTGTGTCGCAAATCGGTCATATCTGTCTTTCCATTTTACCGTGCAGTGCTTCCGACAACGCTCGCTCTCTTCTTTAGCGTGGGTAGCTTGCGCAGCATTTGTGGAGGGAACAGAGGCGAAGAACTGAAGGGCACTATAATCGAACCAGTGTTCTCGCTTTGAACTTGTTCCTAGGAATACATTCTTTAACTTAGGCCTCATAGAATGCTTGTTGGCGATGCCCATTAGGCAACATAATGCTCCAGTTCCAGATTACATGAACGCCGTGTCTCAACGAAGGACAACGAGAAATATCCTCAGTAGTTTGTATTCGAATCGCTGCCTGATCATTTACTAAAGTTGTGTCAAATCAGACCAAGCACTTTCCTCATAATCAGAAAGTGGTTTTGGCACGTAAAACCCCAAAGACCAAGCACTTTCCGAAGATGAATGCACGAAGCATTACTATTACGTTCTTCTATAGTGCCCATACTAGCAGTGCACGAATACAGATTTCTGAGCTGATATTTTAGTTCACAACAAAAACATGTGGCGCTCAGCCTGTTATGTAATTGGTAAAGCTGATAACAGAGTATCTTGTCTATTAAAGCATTAAAGCAAGCGCCAAGGAAAGAGGTGGAGCTCTGGTGCTGGCGTTTAGACGTGAGAAATCAATGGACTGCCCAATGAGATTAAACCATAATTAAAAACCAAAGGTGATATTAAGTATGAATGTTCCTGCGAACCAAAGGTTATAAATCTAAATTTTTCGTATTTTGCTCTTGACATACGGTATGTAGTTTCAATTGAACGAAAGTTATTGCTCGCTGAAGTTGAAAGCAAAAGTGAATGGGGTCACCAGTGCGCGAGGTGGTTAGATGGGATTTTTCGAGGCCACAAAAAAGGTTTGAATGGAGGAACTGTTGTGCTAAGGCTGTGCCCGGTCAGAAAACGAATTTGGTTGAAAACACGTCGTCAAGTAGGATTTACCGCGACTTCCTAATAACCTCCTAATTTACCTAATGTACCTCCTAATGTACAGCTGAAGATGCATGCCTGTTTTATCTTGCGCTACAAAAAAAAAAAAAAAAACTTCAACATACTCCATTCTCCGGCTTTCGAAGGGTTAACAGTGTTGTGCTTGCCTTACGTAGTTTAGAAAGCGTTAGTGACAGCGGCTGGTACACTGGGATACTAGAAGATGAGGAAACAATGCACCACGCGTTTCCGTCACGTCTGTTCGTTTTCCACCACTTCGAGCACTTGCATTACCTTTGACCTGCTTTGTGTGAGGTACAACGCCTCGCGAAAAGACATTTGTGCAAACACTTCTTGAATTCACTTCGTTTTTGCTTACTTACTTAGCTAGCTTATGCATGTGCACATCGCTACCAATAATCTACTATTGCACTATTATAAACATTGCATGTGTTAACTTGATTAATTATGCCATTAGTTTGCGCATACATCGCATCAACTGAGCCGAAATGCCGTCATAACCGCTTTTTTTTGCCACAGCAAAACCTTCTTTCTTTGTTCTGTTTTCTTTACTTTATTTTTTGTTACGACCTTGACGCGGCGACGTCACCAGTTGTTGTTTGTTTGTTTTATAATTCTGCCAATCATCTACTATTACACTATCATAACGATTACGTGTGTTAACTTGACCAATTATGCATTTATTTTGTAGATATAAGGCGTCACAGGATCGAAGGACATATGTTTTGTTGGGGTACTCGCTAAAGAATACTTACGTACGCTGCGGTCCATGGTTCAAATCCCGTTCAGAAGTATTATGTTTTGTAACGCTAGCAATTGTCTACTATAAGAATATTATAACGATTACTTATGTTAGCTTGTCGAATTGTTCATTTATTTTGCGGATATAAGGCGCCACGGAACGGACAGATTTCGATGGTGTACTCGCTAAAGAATGATTACGCCTTCTAGTGCTACTATTATTATTAGGGGCTCTGACACTGTTAGCTTTTCGTTATACTGCACAGAATAATCATTCGTGCATGGGTTTGTCTAATCTCTGTGCTTGTGACTCGATATGCTCTTGTGATATTATTCATTACGCTTTATCGTTCTAATTTTTCCAGCACTTGTTCTTAAACATGGCAAAGCAATTAGTTTGTGCGCACATGCGCAGTCAATGCGAATTGTTTCACTTATAACACGATATTTTTGTTGAGTATGATCAGCTCGCAAAGTCCCAAAGCCCTTTGAAGCCAGAACCGCGAACTTGAAGCAAACTTAGGGCTCACGCATAGACTGTGTTTAGACCTATCCTTTCAACTCTGGAGGAACCGCCATGCGTGTAGCTCTCGTAGACACTAACACCGGAGTTCTGCCAAGTAATTTTGTACCAAACTCAGGGCATTGGTCAACTGGTGCTCTCTATTCCGCCGGGCCCCGACCAACGCTTCCAATGGAAGTCGTGGAGTGACAACTACTGAGTTGAAATGATTCTGTAATGATTCCACATTTTCAAACAGCTGGAATGGAATTGTAATGAAATGATGGCACCACTCTGTGAGCAGATGAATTGGTAATGAAATGGTGGGGATAAATGTAATGGGCATGAATGATGGTAACATTCTGGATGCAAATGGAATGGAAATGGAATGATGGCGCCATTCTGGGTCAGATTGGATTGGAATGTAATGGGACTCACCAGATATTCCGGCATGGTGTTGAAATGGAATCTGCGCATAGTCCCTGAGCCCTAATCATTCATTTTGGGCGAGTATACAGCACCGGTAAATCTGCCAATTAAACAAAACTAGACTTGCTCAATTTATTACATTTCTCAATTTTTAATCAAGAAGGTTCTTTCGGTATCTACCTAAAGGTGACTGCTAGAGCAGCAACATCAAACCGGTTTTGCGGAAAGACTGGTTATACGGTTATTCGATTCACCGGTTATTCGAATTTTAAAACCGGATAACTGGAGTAATCAGTTGTTTGATTAATAGTATCCAGATCTTCAGATAATCGAATAGCGGGATAATTGTCGTTCTGTACTTTTGTACCGAAATTACCGCTCTTTCTTTCTTGTATTCTTATATTTAGAATGTTTTGCAATATATTTGTAATATATTTGCAATATTTATACATGCAATTGGAGTGAAATTTTGGATTAGCTATTAGCAACACCAAATGTTCGTGTCCGAATATTGAATATACGGCCAACCAGTCATATAAACTGAATAACTGGTTTTCGAGACCCTCGCTCGAGACACTTTGCTCGGTTTTCGAAACACTTCCCTCCGGCTAAACCGGATAGCCAGTTTGACGAATATTTCCAAGCACTAATGACTACTTCTAACGCGGTAATTATAAACAACGGGGTATCCTACACATTCTATAGTTTTGATAACCGGGAAACCTTCCTTCGTTGCAAATTTTGAAGTGCACTTAAACATATTAAATTTTAGTAGAGTTAACCCCCTAAATAATATTTGACCATCGACAAAAAGATGCAAGCAAAAAACGCCGACGTCGCAAATGGTTCCATCCTGCGCGAGAACCCAGAGAGTGGAAAAGCGCGTCATGTTTAAAAAGGGCGCCCATTAATATGCCAGCAAGAGTTATAAAAAGAAATGGCAGCAGGCTTAAGCGATTTCTTCGGCTATGAACTTATTTACTGCGACAGCAACGTTTTCTCACCATGATTTTGTTTGCCTGCTTTTTTTCCTTGTACAACTGCGCTTACCCACTACTGAGGGCCCGGTGTAAGATTATTTTGTAATTTGTTTCAGTCAGATGATTAGTAATTAGAAACATCACAGGCAACAACTCCCGGAAGGGACAAGATGCCGTGAAGCATGTTTGTTTTGGTGCGAAAAAGTTGAACGTAGCGTTATTTCTTACGCTGTTAATACTTTAGAATCCAAAAATGCTTTTTTCCCGCTGGTCACACAAGTGCAAATAGTATTCAAATATAGAGAGAGCATTTCATTTATTGGAATTAAAAGAATGGACTGGACCAGCTCATCCACTTCAGGAGTGGCAATTGTCGAACTCTCACCGTTCCGAGGAGTTAGGAGGAGCAGAATTGCGGCCATCTCCATTCTCCGGCACGGAGGGTGAATTGGATGAAAGGCTGCACTATAGTTCCACTCCGAAACTCTGCACCAAATGCCAGCTCGGCGCGTCTGCACTTTGGAGGGCGCGCCCGACAAATACGCGTCGCATGCTGCCCCTCACACAAGCGCTGTCATTGGTGGGGAGAAGCCGCCACGGTAATGGAAGCACCAAGTTTGATGTGCCGCACGTTTTGTGTGGTCCGCGCTGTCCGTGCTGCAGCCCGCGGCACCGGCACACTTTAAAAGGAATAGCGATGACTATCATAGAACAGGAGAAAGCCAAATCAACCCTTCCCGCCGTCCCTCCTCCTACTGATGCAAGGAGGAGGAGAGTTTAAGTGCGGGGCAAAGCCTTTTATTTCACCGATTTTCCTTTCCTTTTACCCTCTCCATCTTTGTTTGATTGTGATGTCATTTGTTTTCCATCTTCTACAACTCTCCAGCCGCGCCCCCCTGTATGTGCGCTAATTAGGGGTAACGTATTTGACTGTTTCGCACGAAGCGTGAAGCATTGACAGCGAGAACAAGGTAATAGCATTGCACTGAAATTTCCTCGCACGGTGTTCAAAGAATACGCGGGAGCGACACCTTGGCGCGTAGCCGCACGCTAGCCAACTGCTGAGCAGAGATAGCGCCCTGGCAGATATTCAGTGTCTCACAACGCTGATGCGATGAGGGGCGTGACCATCAGCGTTGTGGACCTCTCACTTTAACGTTGCAGGAGTTGAGATGCAAGGTAAACCGCCAAGTTTTGTAGCTTGAAATGTGCAGTCCATTCCGCTCAAACCAATGTGTGCGCCGCGGTGCGATATGCGTGCAGCGGCACCGCAGGAACGCTACCGTTTATGTGCTCCACGCTTGCGACAGCTGCGGAAGGCAGAAAGCTGCCCTAGCTTTGGCAGAGCCGATTGAGGGATGCATGACGGTGCGTCCACTTGGCTTCGTCGCTACTGCAACCAAATACAAAGTCGTTTCTACATTGAGGCAAGCCTGTTTATTGCAGCACGCAGGCAAGCCTGCGTGCCGCAATAAATACCATTTATTTGGTAAAAATGCTACCGTTTCGGACATAGGGGATATCCTGTAAGTGTCGACACATAGTGGGCATGTCAATTTTGTTCGCGGCTAAAGTACTGCTTGGCTGGGGACGCCCTTCACCTCTTCAAGCTAGAGTTGCTATATATGGTTCCCGCAGGGATATGACTCGTGCAGGGAGCCATATACAGGTACTCTACCTCAAACGTACCCCAGCGCATCAATCAGAATTTCAGCAGCAGACGCAGCGGAGATGTCCACTACGCAGACACTTACAGAATACCCCCCGTACGTGCAACGCTGTAAAGCTACGCAAGAAGTTCGGTCATGAAAATTGATCCCTCCACGCATTCCGTCTGTCCTTCGCTGCGCGCCAACGGCGTTTGTTCGAACGAGCAAACACGTTATGCTGCCGCGACGGGCTGCAAATAAATACCCGAAAGGTAAACAACGACAACGGAAAAGAGAAAGCGAGGTAAATACCTTGTTGTAAAGAAGGCAGAGAAGTCGGCCTGAGCCAGCCTGCTATTCTGCGCAGGGGTAGCCAGAACGGGGACATAAAGGTTTGATGAGGGATGATGATGTTGACATAGAAAGAGGGATGCACAATGGCGAAAGCAAGTTCAACATTCTGTTGATAAACATTCGGAAATGACATCCATGAAGCCACTACCGGGTTCAACATCTTTGTAGTCACTAGTTCAAATGAACCTTCAGATAAAGGCGTTAAGACGAAGCTGTTGTGTCGGCTTCTCCCACGGGAGCAGGACGGGCGCCTAGCAAAAGCTTTACAGAATTTAAAGAGGTGCGATAAGCGCTTCCAGTACGGCGAGCAGCTGCAAGGCACTTCTGGCGGCCTCATTCTCGAGACTGCGGGGAATCACATACATCGACTCTACCATGTAATTCAGCATTTTCCAGCTGCTTTGCGTTTAATTATGTTCATCTCCTTGCATGCCTGTTGTGTCGCTGGTTTCACTGGCTCTATCATTCTTGGCTTCTTGCCCCAGAGGACCACTACGGCTCGCTGTCACGGCCGTGCAACTAGAGCTACTGTATATGGCTCCTGCAGGGAGCTATATCCAGTAACTATACGTGAAACTAGACGGTAGCAAAGGTAATTCAGTGTCTGTATCAGCCGGTGGAGGCGAATATTCACCGCGTACTCTCACTGGTCGACCTTGAGTTCGCTGTAGGTGTGACTACTGCCCTCGATGCACACAAAGTCATGTCAGAAGAACTGCATAGCGGTGCCTTTGCCCCGCTATACAGTTCTTCTGAAATGACTACGTGGCGCTTCTTTCGCGAGCGTTGGTCATATTGGCGAAAATGGAATTTATATAAAACGACGCATTTGCCGCCGTGTACCAAAGTTTTGATAGTTTCCATAAATTGAAACTTTTTTCATATCTGAGTGTATATAAAGAAGTTTGACATAATGGCGGTAAAAAAAGATGGAGGACGCTTAAGCTTCGCCTTTAAGAGGAAGCTTTAGCTCGGGCCCAACTCCGACGCGGCCTATTCATATGCATGTACGAAATTCTTCCATTGTTCTGTTTATATAATTATAGGCGGATGTTGTGTTATAAAGCTTTTGTTAAGTATGGTACCGATACCATAATTAATCTTGCTAAGTTAAAAGTAAACACAAGTGTTCATCCAACCAGGCACAAAGAAATGTGGACTGTACCCATCCCTAGAACTACTTATGATGAACAATCTTTGTCCTACAAGCTACCTGCCCTTATAAGCTTATTAAACGATGAAGATTTTGACCCTTCGTGTAATCAAAATTGTTTCATTAAAGGCTTCGCCCAGACCATTTATTTTAAGGTATAGCACATGACAGTGACAGTGACAAGAACTTTATTAGAGTGTCCTGAGGAACTTGATTTGGGGGAACCGAAGGCTCCCCAATCAAGTTGGTGGCTCCGCCCACGACGGGACAGGGAGATGGTGAATCTCTGCGACGTCGCGGGCCCTCTGGACGGCCTGTACTTGGTTTGGGAAATCCGAGCTCTTCAGCAAGGCGTCCCACTTGGACTTGTTATGAAAGTCGGAGCCCGCGTTGTGCGGGCACAGCCAGAGCATGTGGTCGAAGGAGCAGCGCGCGTGACCGCATTTTGAGCACGATTGCGGAAAGTTCGGGTCTATCCAACTAAGCGCTCTCGGGGTGAGGTACGATCTCGTCTGTAAAAGCCTGAAAGTAACAGCCTGAGCCCTGTTCAGTTTCGGGCTGTGGGGAGGGAATTTTCTCCTGCTGTGTCTGTAATGTGACGTAATTTCGTGAAAGGTTGTAAGTTTATCTTTGAAGGGGCAATCCTGCAGGAGAGCCGGACCGCTAGCTCGGGCGCGGTTCGTGAATTCACGCGCCAGGCAGTTGGCCCGCTCGTGAGGGTTGCAACCCGCTCGGTTAGTTGCATCGTCCATGTGTGCCGGGAACCATGCTATGGTAGGACCTGCAGTTTCTTCTTGCGTATTAATACGAAAGCATCTGTTAACGATGTCGGCTGCGTGTTTACAAACTAGAGCGGACGAGAAAGCCCTGACCACCGTGCGCGAGTCGGAGAAAATGGACGCAGGGCCTTTTGCGGCTTGAACAGCCAAGGCTATGGCGGTTTCCTCCGCCTCGTTCGCGTGTTTAGCGTAGATTTATGCGGCGCTCATAAGTGTTCCGCGCGCGTCAACGACCGTGATTGCAAACCTGTCTTCGCTACCATATTTGGCGGCGTCAACGAAGAATGCATCTGCCCCGTAAGGATCGATTCGTCGAAGGATGGCTCTAGCCCGCGCTCTTCTGCGACCTTCGTTACATATTGGGTGGATGTTCCTCGGCACGGGCGCAACCTTTATACCTTCACGGGCTAATTTAGACAGGGGCTGTCGGTTGAGCGGTGCCTGTATAGGGAGTTGACCAGCTTCATCAAGAATCTTGATTCCCGGCTTAGTTGACAAAAGCCTGGAGATCTGTGCAACAAACTGTGCTTCAATTAATTCGTCTGTGATATTGTGAATTCCGAGTTCAAGTAGTTTTAATGTGCTAGCGGATTGTGGAATACCGAGTATTCTTTTGACGCCGGACCTGATGAGCGTGTCGAGTTTGTTCTTTGCAATTTTGCTCCATTTGACGTAGGTGTCGTGTAAGTAATGTGACTGATGAAGAAAGCTTGGAAGACCCTGAGTAGGTTGTCCTCCTTGAGTCCCCCCCCCCCCCTTTTGCTTGCGATTCTAGTTATGAGTCTTGGTATATTTTTCGCCTGCGCGCCCAGCTTGTTTAGAGCTTCTGCATTACAGCCTTTGGCGTTAATTAAAAGTCCTAAAATTTTGATGGAGTTCACCCTCGGAATGGGGTGCGCTTCTCGTGTTGTAATTTCGACTGGCAGCGTTTTCAGAGGCTCGAGGTTCCTAACGCCCTGCCTCGATTGTCTGTAGAGGAGGAGTTCGGATTTCGTCGGTGACAGCTTGAGACCCGTGCATGTAAGAAATTCTTCCGTTACATCTATGGCTGCCTGGAGAGATTGCTCTAGATCGGCCAAAGATTCCCCCGGGGACCAGATTGTGATATCGTCTGCATAGATCGCGTGGCCTATTTTTAGGAGTGCGGCCAGCCTTTCAGAGACCTTATGCATGGCGATATCAAATAGTAGCGGGGACAGGACCGAGCCCTGAGGGGTTCTGCAGTTGCCCAGTTCGTACGGACCGCCCGAGATCGTGCCCAGTCGAAGGAACGCTTTCCTTTCCGATAGGAACGAGAGAGTGAAATTAAAGAATTTCCGCCCCAGGTTTAGATGGGAAATTTCGTTCAAGATGTGTTCGTGAGCCACCTTGTCAAAGGCCTTAGCGAGGTCGAGTGCAATGATACCTCGTACGTCCCGCGTCTCGATATCGAATATAGATCTTTTCAGGGGAAGCATTGCGTCCTGTGTGGAGAGTCCCTTTCTAAAACGTATTAGATTATGCCTAAATAGCTCGTGGTTTTCTACGTGTTCGACGATTCGACTGTGTACTGCATGTTCTGCCACTTTGCAAATGCACGATGTTAGAGAGATGGGACGCAGGTTATTTATGGGTGGAGGTTTCCCCGGTTTGGGGATGAGCACCACCTTGGCGGTGCGCCATTCTGACGGGACCTGCCCCGAGCTCCACACCTCGTTTATCTCTGCCGTTAGGGTTTCGATGGCCTTGTCGTCCAGGTTCCGGAGGAGCCTGGCCCCGGGGGCCGATCTTCCATTTAGGTTGAATAGTACGTCTCTGATTTCTGAAATCGTAAAAGGTTCGTCTAATTCTGGCCTGTCTAGCCCCGTGTAAGCCGCTCTCGCGCCTATGCCTTGAGAATCTCCTTCCTTGACGGGTAGGTAAGTTCGCGCCATGTCGTTGACAATTACATCGTTTGTGAGGCCCGAGGTGACCTGCTTATGTATGAGCCTATCGACGGCGAGATTTAGCGCATTCCGGGACTGTTTATCGTTTAGGAGGCTTTTAAGCAGATTCCACTTACTACCTCTTCTCATGCGACCGTCCATTTCGTTGCACGTTTCGTCCCACTGTTGCAGGGCCAGTTGCTTGGAATAGCACTCTATTTCCTTGTTTAGTGACGTTAGTTTTGCTCGCAGTCGGCGATTTAATTTCTGTATTTTCCACCTCTCTCCAAGAGCGTGTTTAGCCTCCAGGAGATGCGCTAACCGAGAGTCCATTTTGGGGACTTCAAGTTTTCTGCTGATTTCTTTGGTCGCGTTTTTGACGGCCTGTTTAAGATTGGCAATTAGTTCTTTGAAGGATTCGCTTGAGGGGGCGGTTTCGGCTCGAATTTTCCGGAAAAGATCCCAATCGACGTATTCGTATTTGACCGGAGGTTTAGGTTTGACCTGCACCGCGATTTCGAGAACGTAGTAGTCACTACCCAAGTCCTCCTGGAGATTATCCCACGTGCCTTCGATATTTCGGAAGAATGTGAGGTCTGGCGTTGTGTCTCGACTGACCGAATTACCCCTTCTAGTGGGAAACCTAGGATCTGTAACAAGCGTGAGGTTAAAATCGGCTGCACATCCGGCTAAGTTTGCGCCCTTCTTGCTGTTAAAGCCGTATCTCCATTCCGTGTTCGGAGCGTTGAAGTCCCCCGCAATTAAGAGGGGCGCGTTTCTGGCTGCCCTGATTGCGGAATGGAATAGTGCATTAAAGTCTCTGTTCTTATCTGCAGGCGAACTGTAGACGTTAAGAATAAAGACATTCGCGTTGCTCGATCTACTGGGCACGAGCTCGATCAGTTGTGCTTCTAGTCCGCTACGATATTTTCGAACGGTGTGCTCCACAAAGGAGACACTCTTATTAACTAAGGCGGCGATGCCTCCCCCCGCTTCGCCTTTGTACGCTACTGCACGATACCCCGACATCCTTTCGAATTCTTTTGTCCCTCTTCTTGTCGATCGCTGCTTTTCATGTTCATGCCATTTCAAGCATTTGCAAATGGGTTCTATTGTTTCGCGCTTTGTTACAAATTCTTTGTTACTCAATCTTAGGTAATATTCGTCGGCTTATTTGAACTCTTCGTGCATGACTGACCGTCATCCTGCTGTTTTGCCAACTGTAACGGGGTCGGGACCTCGTAAAGCTGCTCAAGCTTTTAGTCCCGTACTGCTCCTATCCAAAGGAAATAGAGTTGATTGATTGATTGATTGATTGATTGATTGATTGATTGATTGATTGATTGATTGATTGATTGATTGATTGATTGATTGATTGATTGATTTATTGATTGATTGAATGATTGATTGATTGATTGACGTAAAACACAAAAACGTTTTCCTGAGATAGCCCCTGGACGGATATTAATCAAATTTGTTGCATTTGAGAGAGAAAGTGAAACTCTAGTGACAGTTGGAAGCGGAATTTAGATTTAGAGGCTGGATATTGTTAAAAAGATTTTCCAAAATTCGAAAGGTTGAAGAAAATAGAAGCACGAAGTTTAAAAGTTAATAGCTCTGCATCAAGAACAGATATCGCAGTTCTGTAAAAGGCATCATTAGATCATTCAAAGCAGACAAATTCGACAGGTCAATCTATATCTTACGTGATTTTGTTATGTTGTGTACAAGGGTTCTCCAAAAGCTGTATTTCCGTATTACTAAATTTTCTCAGTTCCATGTGTAACACGTCAATTTTGACCGCTTTAGATGTGCTATTAGGTGCAATTCACAGAATTGCGTTAAAATGTTTCATTGCTGAGTAACAGAGCTCTAAACTTGATAGCTTCGTTTTAAAAAAATTTTTATTGTCCTTTTTAAATAAAATATTGACAACTTGAATAAAAAATTCGAAACCAACGGACACTATCGTTTAGGTTTTTCTTTTAAATGCAAGAAACCTCGTCAAATTTGGCCATGTGGTTGCCGAGAAAAACGAATTCTCATTTTACATGTAATTTAGATGGGAGCGCCCGAGCTAAAGCTTCCTCTTAAGAGTGGAACGCAATAGCATTCAAAGATCCCTGACAGCTCCTCACACTTCCCGCTAACTGGAGCGCATGTAACCATAATGTTTAACGGGTAACACTGGCCGCGAACGCTATGCACGAAGTCAGGCTTTCTGGTAGAAACGCGGCTTCTTCCGTATACCGCGATGCGAGCTCCATCTGGAGTTATTGCAAGGAACTGGGCGCTCCGCTCCGTGGCCGGTCTTTGAATGGTAGAGACGCTGGAAAGGAGGTTTGAGTTTTCGCCTAACAGAATTATGTTTTCTCTCATAGTCAAATTACATTCCGGCGCTACCATGTCTGTAGGTTGTGTATAAGTCTCACTTTACCATTTTGCTACGTATTTTAGCTTCAGTATTCAATGAGTTCAGTAGCTTCCTTGCGCCACATGGAGGGCCTGGGTATGGGTGATACAATTTTTTTTTTTTTTTTTTTGCCGCAACGACGTTCGACCGACGCCGGATTTTGTGCGACACGGGGCGCTTAACGCTGTCGCGTTAAAACGTCCACTCAGTTCTAAGTGCAAACCATAGAGAAAGGAATATAACAAGAGGTTACACTCGGCGAAAAGTGGTAACAGGAAATACGTCACGCTATAGTATTAACGCCGACCGTTTGCTGCAGCGAGCATCGAAAAAAAGAAGTGAAATGAGATTTACAGAAATTGTTTTATTTTTTTATTCTTTCCCGGCAAAATTAAAGATATCTTCGTATAAATTAAATTAAACTTTGCGGCTTACTTCCGTTGCCTAGCGACAGGCGAATCGGCGAATGACGAGCCAGATGCATGCGTCATTCGTCAAACACACCGCCGAATCGAGAGAGACTGGCCGCGTATTTGAGCATTGGCCTGTTGGGTCACCCGTTTGCCTGTTTTTCTATTTTTGGATTTAGCCTGGTTTGGTGGGCTCCCGGCGAATTCTTGCGTTCCTTCTGAACTTCGACTTGGAACCACTGCAGTATTGAATTACGGCCAGGTGAGAAACGTTGTTCCACAGTCTGCGACGCATTTCAAGCAATTAGGCTTACGGCACGGCATCTAGGCTAGACTTATGACGAAGTTAGCGAAAAACAGCGTGGCCGTCGCGGCGCGGTTAACTTGAAGTAATGAATCGTACTGGGAGATGTTTGTGGCGCTTTCTATGAGCCCCAAAATTATTTTTAACTTTTTTTCGGTAGTTCTTGGCCACGCTAGTCGCACAGGGTGCTGTGACGCAGTTTCGCGTGTACTGAATCTTACTGCGACAAGCTTTGGCGCTTTCGCTGACCCCCAACAATATTGTAATTTCCTTACTGTTTGGGGTACTTTTCCAGCGCAGTGGGCGCGCCTGGCGCTGTGACGCGGTTAGTGAAGACCAGCTCGGTCGTGGTGCGCAGTTAAGATTCGCGCTTTAATGCATGCACTGACAAGTTCGTGGCGCTTTCTCTGACGCCCAACATTGTTGAAAATTATTGTCGGTACTATTTTTTGTTACTTATGAGGCACGCTCTCCGCGCCTGTCATGACGCAGCGAAAAGCAGCTCGGCCGTGGTGACAAAGTTAGTCTGGCGCGTACTGAATCTTACTGCGACAAGTTTGCGACAATTTTTATGGCCCCGCAACAATTTAAGCCTTCATACGGCACTCACGATTGTCGGAAACGCGACAAGTAATTGCCAAGAGTGATAAAGCGGGAGTGTGTTGCTTGCGCCGGCAGAACGCCCAAAAGATAACGCCAAGGAGCTCCAACGCCAGGAATCTGTAACTCGAAAATTCTGTCTTCTGAACGGCTGAAGACAGGCTTTGCACCCACGCATTTGCCTTGAGTGCGAGGAGGAGGAATTCTGCGAGCGTCCAGCATTTTCTGATTGAGAGCCCGTGTTGTGGCCACCTCTGTGTATTCGTAGCGTACTATCGCGTCAGTTGTAGCCAAGTTCAGGAAACGCACAGTTGCCCGTGTATTCGTGCTATTAAAGTGCAGGAAATAATGCCCGGGAAGAGGCGAATGCTTGGAAATAGAATGTTTTCGTGATATGTACGGCGTTTGGAATGAGTCCGGTATTTTCTACGCAGTGTATGTAATAGTGAACTGCTTTTATTTGTAATGCCGGCCATTTACCATTTTCGCACGCTTCGCCTCTACACGTATTCTTACGTGTTAATACCGAAGTGACACTTGCTTTTAATTTTTTTTTCAGCTGACGTCGTCTGGTGGAGCTTCCTACGGGAACTACTGCTGCTTACATGGTGCCACAACGTTGGATGAATGCACAAAAAGCCCGAAACGAGCACTTATATAGAATAACAAATATTTCCTCGTTTCACAAGGCGTCTTGCGTCTTTATGAAATTGCACGTGGAACATATTCGATGAAGGCTTGTATTGCGCAATCGATTTTACTTTATAATAAACCGATTTCGCTGAAGACCGCGCACGGTTGAGCTGTAGAAGCAAAAAAAGAATACTTACAACCGGCGTGATTTGCTAGCGTTCAAAACGCGCACGCCCAAAACAGACACCGGAACTCTGGTTCAGGTAATAACGCCGGCGCCTTGGTGTGCTGCAGTCAATTCGGCCGCTGGGCTCTATGGGAGTGTCCGCTCTTGTTATATTCCTTTCTCTATGTGCAAACGCTGCCATTGCAAAAAGTCTCTCTAGGCTCCACAGCGTTCCACATTATGCCTCAAACTAAGCATGGCCGCCGTATATATATATATTTTTTTTTATCCAGCGGCCGTGAACTAAGTATAGAACTGTGCAGGCGGACGCTACGCTGCATCATGCATGGCGACTCCAAGTTTCGCCGGATTCGACCACCTTTCTTGTTAGCAGTGCACCGCGTCAAAGGGACCCTGCCAACGTCAGCGGCACTGGGTCTCTGCCATTTCTCGTCCTGGGCTGTCCAGAACTGCCCCAAGATGATGCGTACGCGACGCTCATTGGCTGATAGCACCACCTCGAGCAGTCCTGAACCGTCCCGGAGGACAAATCGAAAAGCCCTACTCGTGACAACGATGTCTACGACTGCTCCTCCAAATACGAATGCGTGGCGCGCACAAAAGTGGAACCTATATCACCTATGTGGCTAGCATGTGGCGCCCAGACCACAAATCGAATTTTCCTTTTTGTCGGCCTTGGAGGCTGGCTTTACGCAAGTATTCGGCCACCCATTAGTCATAAACCTTGTGCTAACAACGCTTGCGTACCGACTTCAAGCAGCACGCCGAAAGTATTCACAAGCTACATAGAGGACGTCACTCAATTGTTCAAGTGTGTCGTCGATGAATGAGGAAAGTGAAATCAAGCACGTTATGAAAGGTATTGCTGAAGCTGTATTCCAGTTGCTGCTCTCAAAAAGCCTTTGCACTGTCATCAAGATTAGTGACGCATATCAAAGTTTTGACAAAGTGCGTTGGCAATCGGCATATCACCCGGTGTCCCCTGAAGTAAATGAGGTGCTCGCATCCCTCATCCGCTCTTGCAACCTCGCCTATCTTTTCCTGTGCATTAAAAGGTTCGTGCGTGAATAAGTTACGCGTGAACTATCCCTCACTCCACGCGTACAGCAACCGACGACATCTTAGCTTTCCAGCCTCAGCCTAATGTTATATTTAGAGCAATATTAAAGAAAATGAGGCTTACACTTTAGGCGATGCGGACCTGGTGTTTGAAATACATTGCTTCATACTAGTTTTGCAAGCAATTGCTGAATAAGACGCTTTCTGCATATTTAGGGGCGTTATACGATGCACCAATGTTGTTTGCCCTGTGTCCAGGGAAAGCTAAACATGATATAGACAGCCGGTTTGCGTAAGGAAGACAGGTGTGTTGTGGGAGATGTACGACATAACTGTGAAGGTTATTTGAAACCTTTTTAAAGAAATCTTACGCAAGCTCTTGAGAGCTCAGGAAGGGTACTAGGATGCAACGTATTACGGAGTTGATTTCTGAGCTCAGACGAAGCACTTTTGTGATTACCTGCGGGAGACATTTCAAAGGCCAATAATTACGGGCTTTGTAGAAAATTAGGCAGTTGCTTGAAAGCACTACAGGACCGTTATTCAAAGAGTATTTTTCTTAAAGCCCCAGAACACTACATCGCTCCGAGTTCACATTTGATTAAAATGCGGTGCATGTTTGATTCTGCCTAAATTAAAACGGTTCTTGTTTGCTTATGAGCTTCGTGAATAATTACGGAATCCTCGTTCTCTCCTTATTTTCATGCGTTGTACGAGGAACTCGTAGTCTCATCGGGTTGGTTATTGATCATCTGGAGACAAATCTTAAAATGTGTGTTAGCGTGTGGAGGGAGGGGCTTAATTATAAGCTTAATTATAGGCTTTGGAACAAATCTACTACGAAAACGCGCAAGAGGGTTATGTGCTTTGCGAAGGGAGTAGATTTTAGCCCGCTGTCCTGGAAGAAACAACCGAAAGTGGTGGAACATTTCCGGGTTTCACGAGCCCGTTCGTGAACATTGGTAGAGAAAAGGTGGCGTAGGTATCATGGTATCTATTCAGAAAAAGAATGAACGAGAAGACTTCAGACGATTCAAAATCGACGCTTCACCGGCGATGTAAAGAAATATAGTTCATCCATACAGCTTAATTAGCAGGCCTTTCACTAACAATATAACAAAAATAAAATAATATACAATATAATAAAACAAAGCAGCACAAAATTGGGTGAGCAGAGCTAATAGAAGGGGCCGTTTAGAACAAATATTTACTTTTGTTGAAGAAATTACATCATAACGAGTATCACTTGCCCATGCAGCAAACGTATATGCATATGCATCTTAACCGAAAATGTTCAGGCACCTTCTGCTGCTTGGACACACAGTTGTCGATCGCTGTCGCAAAACATATGCAAAAATATTCAGGTAATTGTTTATATTATCGACCACGTCACTTCGCTGTGGCTTAAGAGGCAGCCATGAGGTACTCCTAGGCCAAGTGCAGGAAAAAAGTAGTGTCCTATTCCCTGTTACGTAATGTACTCGTAGGCCCTTCCCGCGCCAAAAGTGCAATCATCTCTGGCGTCCTATACATCCAGCGCTGCCACAAAATCAACTATGGTATGCAAACGTGCATGTGGAAAGGTTTCGTAAAGTGAACTGCACCTAATATGAGTCTCGTATGGTGTTTAGCATTAACGTACAATATTCGCTAGAATGGACGCACGTGATCCAACACGAGTATAAAATGTCCGCGTTATAGTAACAATATGTCCAATGCTTCGGAAAGACGGTACATGCATAAATAGGTGGCATCGAAAAAGCGCAGAGTCTATCATAGGGAACAGAAAGAAAAGGGAAAGGAAAAAATGAGTTCACGGCGAAATTTCCACAGAAAAGGCTGCGGTGCGCGGTGACCCATGGAGATGGGTTGCCGCAAGACACCGAGCGCCCGAACAAAACCACTGCTCACAGTACTGCGCCAGAGTTGTGTCCCACCCGTGGTTGTCCTAACGTCGGCGTTATGTTCTGCGTCAGGCCAAGTTCTTAACGGGACCCATGCAGCTCCTCTGGCACTCCTCCTCAGTGCTGTAGAGTGCCGTTTGGTTTAAATAGCAATGCAACCTCACACTCTGAGCGCTCGAAGAAACGCAAGCTGGGTATCCCATATACGCCATGGCATATTGGTACTTCAGGTACATTTTGTCGCAGACTTCTCTTTCGGGCCACTGACAGGAGGTCTTCTGGGTGGCGTCCGGACCACTGCAGCTGCGTTTGCATGCCTCTTCGCTTCTGTATTGTTCTTCACCGGTCAGGTGCGGACAGGAGCCCTCAGGGAAGTCCCATTCCGCGCACCTGCAATTCAAGGTCGGATTCGTACAAAGGAGGACAATAGTTATTAGCGTTTTCCTTTTTTTCTTTTTTTCGGTTATGATTTCCTGATAGTTGTAAATATTGTTAACGTAAAAATCATACGTTGATTGTCGCCGCGCAGGCACGCGTACATTTTAGAGTTATTAAAAAGACTTTATTGTAGCCTATCTATTAAAGAGAATGTACGAGTAATCCATCGATATGCATGACTATTTAATACCACCGATGTGTCGTTTCATTCTGTGTAACCGCAAGCAGGTTCGCGCATGTGCACCGTACGGAACAGTTAGCTTGGTTCTACGAGCCACAGCCGTACAACAAAAAACTCTAGCTGAGCAACCACACTATGTGAAATATGCTGCACGATTTAAAAAATGAGATATCCAGCTAACCCGTGTGTTTAGCGCGTAGCCACGTCATGAACTTATCCTATTTGGTTCTCACAGGGCACCTCAAGCTATCATTTTCTCATCAAAAACTTTGGGACGACCGGCTAAATGACGCAAATGACTATGACACTTTGTCGCAAGGCCCCGCCGAGCTAGAGGAGTCCTCGTAGCACAACAGGAAAGTGCGCTATGCATCATAAGGCAGAAGAAGAGCGAAATGTGCTGGTTTCGGGCAAGCTATTAGCTCATTTTAACAGATTAACAGAACAAGCAACAGAGTACAAAGAAACCAACAGCCGAGCGCTTAATTCCAAGTAGTTTACTTTATCAGAGTGACAGTATGCATAGTTCCGAAAGAAACATGGAAAACCAGATACAAGAATCGCATGAAATCAAACAAGGAGAAACAAAATGAGATCTTAGTCTAAACTAGATGGCTTCCTGTCATTATATGCACAGAAGCGCGCGGAACAAATGAAGCCAGTTACACGAATTGAAAGCTGTCAAAACAGCGAAGCTTGTGGTCGTTTTCTTAAGTTTGAACTCGTGTTAAGCGTGATTATCATGAAAGTATTTTGTCTCCTTGCCGTCGTCTTGCTAGATTCAAGCTAGCTTCGGTTCCGGATTGCGCACACTCTTCAGTTGCGTGAGGTTGGGATCAGACCACAGTCTATCACACACTTTGCAGCTGTGGCCGCACTCACGGTCAAGGAATTCTCTCTTGAACCGGCCATCGGCACCCTCCGTGGGAGGAATCTCTCTGTGTCAACGTCTCCTACTCCTACTCCTCCTCCTACTCTCGAAGTTGGCAGTTACCTTGCCTCTGCTGGCGCTTGGCTTCGCTTTACTTCTCTTGAAAATGGGGGTTGGCTTGGGGGGGGGGGGGGGGGGGCTTACACCGGCGCTTGGCTTCCGCTTCCGGTTCTCAATCCTCGGCGGTAGCGGCTTCCCTCCGCTGGCGCTTTGCTTGCGCTTCTCGCTCTAGAAACTCGGGATTTGCGCGACGTTGGCGCTGCCGCTTTCGTGAGAATTCCCGCTACTGCACGCGACGAGCGGTATTCCTGGGCGCACCGGCGAACCATCCCCTCCTATAACCCTCTCCCACCCCTATCCCGGCGAGCGCTCTGATTGGTCCACTTCTCCACCACCCTTCCCCCTCTCCCGGCGCGCCCTATGGTCCCATCCCGGCGGTGCCCCGGATGGATGGATGTTGTGAGCGTCCGCTTTGGAACGGGGTGGGGGTTGCGCCACCAAGCTCTTGCTATTATACGGCCTAATGTCCCAGGGTAAAAAAGAAAAGAAAAAAAAAACATGAACTCCCACAACCAAATTTTCTGACCGCCTGTTGTGAACTTCGTTTTCTGTCGTTTCCCTGCTTTTCTTCCACCAATCTTCCAATCGCCTCTTACTATTCTCTATTGCGGTCATGTTTACTTTTCCCCTGCTCTCACTGAACCCAAGTGCTTCAAGGAGGCCAGCGGTGCCTATTCCACCGCTGGGTAGATGTCTTCACATTCTAATAAAACATGCTCCATCGTTTCCCTAGCTTAACCGCAGCAAGCACATGCTTCTTCTTCCTTCTTATATCTCAGGTGCCTGTTCTAAGGCATCCTGATCTCGCTTCGAAAAGTAATGAGCTTCCCTTTTAGTTTTCATAAATTGTTTCTTTCCTGATTTCGTTTTTTCCTCTAAAGTAATTACTCATGGCAGCTTTCTTTTCCATTGCCGCCGCCCATAATATTATTTCAGCCTCTCTGACTTTCAGCTTGACGTTCTTTGTTGCTGTGTTGCTCACCCTACAGGCGAATGCTTGCTGGTAAGCTTCCTAGTTATTTTTCTTCACTGTGAATCAATGTTTTTCCTGTACAGATACATCAACACTCTCCCAGCCCATTTGCTTTCTTCAGTATTCATCAGTCGTTATTCATAATCAATTTTACTGTCAGCTTCCCTCACTTCAAAACTAGTCTAGCCCATATCCCCCTGCACAGCTTCATTTGTAGTCTTCCCGTGAGCGCCCAATGCGAGGCGACCCACTGACCTTTGGTTCTGGGCCCCGTGATTCACGGAGTCCAGCGCCATCTGGTGGTGCTGCAGGAAACCAAGCTTTGCGTCAAATGACCGAACTCTCTTCTTTTATTGATAGAAGCGCACCCCCCCCCCCCCCCCCCCGCACCGCCCCTGCGTGACAACGGACGCCGGACGGCGAATTCTTGACTTAGAACAGCTCCGCTTTTGAAATAATGTCGTGGTCGCCATGCGGGGAGGACGACAAAGTGTTGAGCTCGAGTGGCGCATGTCGCATGGGGCGTGCCGTTCTCGCTGGGTGCCCGGCCTTGAGAACCCGGGATCCACCACTACGCCGTTGTCTGACGCCAAGAGCCTGTATTCCTGCTGGGCAACCGGTTCAGGGAACCAGGCGAGGCGAGCAACCGGTTCAGGGAGCCTCAAGGGCCTATGTTGCTATTGGGCAACCGGTTCAGAGAGCCAGGCGAGCTTGCCGCATTCCGACGACCAGCCTTGCTGCCGGTGGCGAGAGCAGTAGCTGGAGCTACTTTATGGTTACCACGGCTACGTTGGCTGCTGTGGCTCTCATCACCGTCGCTGCTGGTGTCGAGAGCAGTAGCTCCAACTGTGCTTCTTGTGAAGCTGTTATTACGATTGTTTTTGTCACGTGTGCATGAGCAGCCCATATAACGTGCAATGGGGTCATGGAATAAAACCAGTTGGATATTAGCGCTAATTCTGTCACCTGTCCTTTTCCTTCATGCTCGAACTGAGTTGCGCGAAATCAAGACAAGAATATGAGAGGGGTGTTTGAGTAAGTCTCATCATGAACGTTCATCACGTTCATCATGCACTGCTTGTAACACAGAAAGAACATAGTATAATTTATGGGAACAGAAGTGCAAAATAAAGCATTAAAAGTAGGCACAAGACTGCAACATTGTGTAACAACAAAAAACAATAGGAATATCAGGGAGACGAAGTTAGCAGTGAATAATTCGCTAGAAGGGCGTTCCAGTCATTGACAGTTTTAGGAAGAAGCGATGATAATGATTAATGAATTTTTGTAGGCATAAGAGTCCGTCTGGCCAAATTATGAAACAATTAAAACTTGCAGAAATTTGTGGGTGAAAAATTTGGTTTTGTATTTGGACTGTGTTTGTGACGAGTAATCCTACCAACATAATTCTGTAGTTATTCTTGCTAGTTTAAACATGGTCATTGGAAATAAAGAAACCAACCGAAAAATGTTTAGGCAGGCCGTTCTTCGTCTTTAGGTCAGAGATTCTAAATCTGCTGATTCGAAACATTTCTGAAGCGGAGTCACGTCTTATGAATCATATGTATATGCCACAAGCAGCTAGTAGGGGTCCAATGTATCTTCTATAGACTATCAGTTTAAAAGATGAAGTGTAAGTTCCTAAGTTATGCTTCAGAACACCGAGTTATTGCCGTGCTGAGTTCGCATGTGTCATCGATATGAGAGCATGAAATTATAGTTATCTAAATACACGTTTGCATTCGCACCTGACTTATTCCATATGATGTCCCATCTGCTTAGATATCCCTTATGTCATTTTCCAGACAATCCTGCTAAACGATCTTAGGTCTTACTTAATCTATACTTGCCAGACAAGCTCCTAACAAAAGTAAAAATAACGCACTCACCCTGAAATATTTTGATAAATGCTTCTGATTGTACAAGGTCAACGATATCATTAATATACATGTTAAATGATAAGGGTCCCAACACTGAAGCCTGAGGACAGGGGTGATTGGAGATCGCAGTGAGAGGCCTTCGTCCTGCAGTGGTAATAAAGATAGGCTGAGGTTGATGGATGGCAGTTGCCGGGCTCACCGTGTTGTATCGCTATCGCGACGGAGATGTTTCATGTAACCCGGTCCCTGTTCTTACTATATGGCGATGTACAATCTATGCCTAGCCCTGATGTCATTGCCGTTTTAGTTGAATTGCAAAAACTAATTACCAGTCACTCGAATCGAAGTTCAGAGGTATCTTAAACACCAACTACTGAAAACATACGAAACAGTAGCACCTCATAACTAACAGACCAAACACCTGATGGCACCGTCCCTAATCAGACATCTAAACGACCTAAAGAACCATTACCGCAGCCTTCTATCGAGGCCGAAACTGACAGCATACGCAATGGCGAGCATCAGTTGGGGCGAAATATGCTAATACTTTATTGCGTTCCGGGCACTAATACAGCAGAAACATTCGCTCGCTCGGACAGTTAATCGTTGACCTCCGTTGCGATCTCTCAGGCAGAAATATAAAACCTGAATAAATAGATCGACCACACAGTCTTCGTAAATGCACTTACAACCGATGCCGACGCATCATAGTGAATTTCACTTTTCATAAAACGAAGGGGAAAAAGAAGCATTTATTTCAAACGGTCGTAAACTCAGGGGAGCATTCTACAGCGCCTGCAAATATGTTTCCCAATCTGTCCGCAATGATCCCAAGCAACTGGTTGCATTATGCCAATAACATTTATCATTTGCCTTGCGGTTTAAAAGTCTCTTCATCGGATCAAACGTTATGCATGTCACCCATTGTGGCAAACAGTAAAATAAATTGGCTAGCAATTACCTCTTATAACCCGAAAACACATTGTACCATGCTAACTAACAATGGTAGAACAAGGAATGTCGCTGAAGCCACGTTTTGACAAGGGCCGTTCTGGTCGTCTTATGTATACCTAGCTCAGTCTCCCCCGCCCTAGAATGGGGGAGGAGGAGGAGGACAAGCTGGCTCGTGGAGTAAAGGGACGTCAAATTGTTCAAGAAGCCGGAGGGGTCACACGGTACTTCTCGGATGTCTGCTCCCAACAAACACAATTTACTAAGAAATGTTAGCTACATCCAACCAGAAATCGCGCTTACTATTTCGAATTCCGTACACTTGCTGCGAAACAAACAACATACTGCACCTTAGAAAATGCTCTAGCTACACCAAAAACGAAAAACGAAATCGCTGAAAGTTTTGTGGTTAAGGTCGTATGTGCCGTTGGTATACCCTATACCTCCTAAACTGCTAAAGTAGGACAATATTCTAAAAAATTCCTCTTTGTCGTTAATAGATGTTTTGATAAAACATTGCAGAGATCAAGTTACGCAAATAAAGATGAACCTAGAAACATAAAACCATCTATAGGAAGAAGGAAAAATTGCCATTTTTTGTCTTAAGAGTGAAACGCTGACAGGGATAGCAAGGTTTAGCGTTGGGCTTTAACTTCTCTAACGGCGTTCCAAGCTATACGTGGGTTCGAGGAAACGGGACGCGACGTACGCGGGTGCGCCAAAATTTCTGGTAACTTTAAACGCTGTAACCCGCCATGTGGGACATAGAACGACATCGCGAATGGGCCACTACGGTGCCCGTAAAGCCTTGCGCCAGTAAAACATCACTTTCATGTTTTGGCACTGATACAGTTTTGTGCTTTTATTATTTTATAGCCAGAGGAGATATAAGAATAAAGGCATGCGCTCTGAATGTTACGTTTAAGGACATTTGTCTGCGAGGTAAGCATGCTCAGAATTCTGAGGAATAATTGAGTCAGGAACGTAAGAGCTGGCATGAGCAACTTCAATGATTGAATAGTGCAGCAACGTAACCCGCTTTAACGGCACGGACAAGCATACAGCATACGTACCGTAATATGTATGCCGAGCCTAACAGCTCGGCAGAGGGCGAAAGTTTGCTTGAAGGGTACATGTAATCGGTATTAGAATAAAAACCAAAAATTGCAGAACGTAGAAAAACAGATTATTATTGGAAGAACAGCGCCAAGGAAAACGCTACGCAGACGTACGGCAGGCAAAGAAACTCAATAGGCTTAACGCGCACTGCAGAAAATTTTGCAAACGTCTTTACAATACAACCACAGGAGCGCAGTCGCAGTATCGTAGAGATATCAGAGCGTTTAAAGCCAAGTCAAATAGATCTCAAACGCGGCTTTACATCGCTGTATAACAAAAATAATAATATTTGGGGTTTTACGTGCCAAAATCACTTTCTGATTATGAGGCACGCCGTAGTGGAGGACTCCGGAAATTTTGACCACCTGGGGTTCTTTAACGTGCACCTAAATCTAAGCACACGGGTGTTTTCGCATTTCGCCCCCATCGAAATGCGGCCGCCATGTATAACAAAAAGCGCACTAAATGAGTACAAACTTTGCAAAGATATAACGGACATTTCAAGGCGCACGCGCATTCAGGATTTCCTTTTTTTTTCTTTATAAAGAAGACGTATAGGGAGCATGAACATCGATAATCTATGAGCGCCAAGCACATGGGCACCAGATAGCGTGCAATGCCAAGAACCATAGATTGCATCAAGCTAATCCCAAGAAAAATTCTAGACACAACGACAGAGGGTCGTAAGCGCGAAAACTTAAATCCCGCACCGCACGAAACATTGAAAGATATCTCGGGAATAAAGGATATCGTAATTAAACGAACAAAGAAAGGCAATAGTATTGTAATATGGTTGACAAAGAAATAGAAAATACGGCTTACTAGCAATTCTGTAACGACATTCATACACAGAAGTTAAAATCTTGCCCACATTCAGAATATAGCAAAATAATATATCAGACAACAACGGACCTTCTAAACCGAGAATTATGTTCTGCCTAGCGCTACGAAGCCTAACAATAAACGAGTAGGTCGTTTCTACCTTCTTACGAAAGTTCATTAGGTTTCTGAAGAACATTTGTCTACCGCACAAATGTTAGGCGCGCCTATCGTGTCCGACGACAAGCCTACTGAGGCACTATCAATGTTCCTAAATTACCCCATGTCACACATGCCCTCGACGTTCCCGACCTTTATTCAGGATATGCCTCACTCCTTTTGAAATTTAGATTCCATTAAAGCCACACAAACGCTATGTGACCAAGTAACTCCCATAAGTTTGCTTATTTCTGTCCTGTACGGAAACGTGCCTATAATAATGAACGGATCTCAATATTACTTAACAAGATAGTGAACAAGCGCAACCTGCTGAAGTTTGCCTGTCTTTGCTAAAGTTAGTCCTCACCCAGAGAGAGAGAGAGAGAGTTATTTATTGATGTACAGAGAATTCTGCAATCGTATGTGTACCGGCTTTTTGGAACTATAATTCGCAGACTACATAAGTTTCTAAGTTGAAATTTCTCGTGGTGCAGACAATCTCAGGTGCGAACTATACGTCATTTTATTTTTTTTTTAAGATTGGAAGCACGCTTGAAGATAACGAGGCCAGAGAGCGCCTGCGAACTTTTCCCGTGCTAAACAACGTAGCAAGATTGGCTCCACAGTGATCGTTGTAGCGTACGTGAAATATATTCACCTCACACTGGCAGGTCGGGATATTATTCGGTTGTATGAAATATACACCATAAAATATGAAACACTGTGACAACAAGCGTGCAAGTAAATGCTGCTCGCGAAACCTAAAGCAGCTGCTGTTCAGTGCCTGGATTTGTGAGCACGTGCGCAAAACCTTGTTGCAAAATGCACCACGCGTTTACAGGCGACTTCATATGTGCGCAAAACAGAACAGTTGTTATGGCACGTTCACGGTATGGTTCGAGCTGAGTGTCCTAGAGCGTGCGTAAGAGTTAAAGATTCCGAAGGCGCAAGGACATCGAGGAGTCGTTAGAACGCAGAATCCGACATGCTTAAGTTGTTTTTGGTTAATGCAGCCTCAACGACAGTGATTTTGACGGCTTTGAGTATTTACTCATATTTGTACTCGTTCGCAATAAAATGTTTGCGTAGCTAATGTTTACTGGTTGCAAACAAGCTAAAACACCGATATTCTGTAAAAGTTCGTCTCTGCGGACTATGCAGTGGGTGTGGACTAGCCAAGAATAACTTCTTATATTAAGCCCAAATTGGCCCCTGCGGACTATACGAAGGGTGCGGGCTATGCTGTAGAAAATACAGTTGGCTCCTTGGTGTTACTGTGCATTGAGAAGGGGATCGCAGACAAATGTCCTAGGAGGCGAATGGCGAGGCAGGCAAAAAATAAAAAGGAAAGAAAGGAAATATATGATCATGGTATGTGCAGGGTAGACAAATGTGATAAAATTCTTGTAAACAGTCTAGACCTTGTCTATTAGGAAAGTATCTTCAAGAAATACGAAAAAATTAAAGCTTGGTGTTGTTGACTTGAAGGGGAAGGCACATGACGGAGTATTTTTTCTAGTTTTACTAGTTCTTGGGAAGGAAAGCCCATTCTACTGAAATAAAAAGATATCTCGTTTCTGGTGCCTGGACACTCGAAAAAAATTTTTTACAGCTTCTAACTCACCGGAGTTATTGCAACACGGTTTGTTAGTAAGTCCAAGGCCGTACAGGCAGCTATTCATGAATGCGGCCTTGAGACCAAGTCGCCGATATATTCTCTCAAGGCGACAGGGAAGCTGATGTGGGACAATACCTAGAGAATTTTGGCCCTATTATGTGAACCCCTTTTGCCCCAGCGTAAGCCAATATATTTGCCGGAAAGTTCGAATTGCAGCAGTTGAAATCATTTCCGCTAAAACTTTATACTATATATATATATATATATATATATATATATATATATATATATATATATATATATATGGTAAACTACCTGGTGGTTCACATTACATCTGAGTTTGGCTTGAAATATCACGTAAACAATGTCAGTTGTGATGGTAACCGTAGCATCGGTTATGTCCGGTGTATATTGAGATGCGCTCCCGTGGCTGCGAAACTAGCAATATTGAGCGACCAAAACGGGAATAGAAATCCTCCATTCTTACATTTATTTCAATCGCATTTAACATTATCTTTCCACATGATACCGAATAATGTAGAACGTCTCACTTTTTTCTAACTACAGATGCACTAGCAGTGTCATATCAATAAAACTACATTTCCTTGAAGTCACTTGAAACACGTCCACAGAGCATTTCGCCTTGCGCTTTTGCACAAGATATGCGAACATCCTTCTTTGAAAGTTTCAGTTCACTGGAATCCCGCTTTATTGTTCGGCCTGCTCAGTACACCGCCATAAGGTACACGCCAGTAACTGTCACACTAACGCTTTTCTGTACTCATTTGTGCTCCCACCACGTATCGTGTTCAGATATAGCAGACCACTAACTGTTTTGTTCCTTCGAATCACAGTCGATTTAGTAATGGTGCATGAAGCGAATGCTATTGCATTTTCTCGCTTGTTTGTGGGCCGCACTTTGCATCGCATTCGAATTCTTCGAGCTGCGCGAGCGCTGAAATTCCATGCTCATCCGCGCCTGCACATGTATACACATTTGTTAGTTTTGTCGCGATTGGTTTGTATATATTTGTGTACTCGACTTCCTTCTGTGAAGCTGTATGCGCTAGAAGGTAAATAAATAAATAAATAAATAAATAAATAAATAAATAAATCGAAACACGCATAATGGATCACAGAAAATCTTTTGGTAGCATACTTCCAGTAAAAATATCATGACATGTAAAAAATAGCAGCTCCACACGCAGTGAAGGAGCAGTTTCCTTTCTTCTAGTTACAAGGCTACATCACACACACACACAAAAGTCATTTGGTAACGTGTTTCATGTAAACAAATATCACAGATAAAGAATATCCGCTCTACATACAGCAAAAGGTGCTTCTTTCTGTAGTTAATAAAAATCTTTCAAAGGAAAAATTCTCATGCAGAACTAGTTGTTTCCCATGCTAAGGTAGAAAGTGCTCCTTTCTGCAGATTTCAATGACGTCGGCTTTTGAAAGTAACCTTTCACTTCTTGTTGGTGTTGCCGTGTCTTGTGGCCCCCCTTTACAAGACACGGGTGAAGGTGGCTGCCTTTGCTCTTCCAACATTCAAGTGGGTTCTCACAGCGAGCAAGGAGGGGAGCTCTCAGGTAGCTCTGAACGTCATCTTTGATGGAGGGCCCGACTTCTGAGAAACATCTGAAGCAAAGCTTGCGAAGGGCCCCACACAGAAGCATCTCGGGAGCTATCCAAACCTGCACTGCTCTCGCCTCATGGTTCACAGCATACAATTTTCAGCGTTCCCTATGCTACTTTGGTGAGAACAGTACAGGCCCACTTATCTGGCCTTTCCATGTAACAGACATCCTTAGATCCTTGAATCTAGCAACATCGCTAGAGCTGTGTCATCAGACATTTTGACTCCAAGGTACCTTGCCTTGATGCTGCGAGCCAGACTTGAAGCGATTGCCGACGACTCATCTGACTGAGCTGCGTGTCGAGCAAGGGCAATGTCAGCGCACTTTAGCTGAGGAATGACTTAATACAACGTGGAATATCGGTCCAGATAGATAGCTTTGTTGTGGTTAGAGCAAGTGGCTCCGGCACCTTTCCAGCGCTGCTCGAGCAGCCTGGTCATCATCTGATGCTAGCTTTTCCAACGCGTCGGAACATGTGCACCATTGCCAGTGCTTCCCTCCCCCTTCAACCATCTCCTCCATTTCCTTTAGCTCCATTTCCATTTGAACTTCCATAGGGCACGCCCGATCCTTCGAGCTTTTCTTGTAGCAGACAACAATAGCCTTGGCCTTCGTGCACAGCTGGGAAAAACCAGATACATCACGCTTAAGATCACTTACGCACAAGTGATGCGTATGCCCGCAGCATTTTATGCATTCCCAAGAGGACAGAGTAGTTGCTCGAGTGAAATTTCGCCCGTTGCCTGTAATAACGTAAACTGGTACAATACCTGGATCGATAAGTGCCCACTCATTCATCACGCCTTCAAGAAAGGCTACCAAGTTTCCGGCATTGTGAGTAACTGCAGTTTCTGTGCATGCCAGTGCTTGTACCTGGTGCTGAAATGAGCTGTCCATGGCATTGCATTTTATCAACGCATAACGTTCATTAGCACGCAAGGCCCAACTGCATGTCATTACTGAGATTGCCTCTACTTCATTGACGATGACCTCGTGAGGGTTGTTCATCAGGTTTTGTTTGTTCGAAGCGTAAAGATCTGGAACTATTGCAAAATAACGTTGTCCACGACGGCAAAACGTTGTTAACGTTGTTAAGAATGCATCCCGCGCACCATGAATCCGGCAATAGCATTTATGACTGGCTGTCCTTTGGCGTCGTGTTTTAGTCTTGGCTTGAAGCGGTGAGCTTATGAAGGCTGTTGCGCGCCAAGATTAGCAGCAGCAGTAGACTTCTTCACGCTTTTTCGTGCCCAACGTTCCTTTTCGTAAGCCACGAAGACGTCCGGGTACATCAAGTGCGCCGCCAGACTTGTAGTCCCCGCTGATGTCTTCAGAACCGCTAGCATGGCATTTAAGACACTGGGCGTCACTGCCTGGCAAAACCTTTACAAAAATGTTCAAAATTTGTTGGAACCCCACGGATGCATTGGCCATGTAACTTGATTGATTGCAGCAACTGATGCCCACTGAAATTTAAGTGTGCAGTGCGGTCAGCGTATTGCACCCACACTTCCCGACTGCGCGTGTGTCACGGCGAAACGAAACAGTGATACAGGAGCCTTGACGAACTTGCATGCGCAGAAGACACTTACTACAGACTGACGCTCCCAAGATCGCTACGGATAGGTAAGATACACGGAGGAAGAAAAAAAATGACTGCCTTTCCACTACTGTGAAGAAGGGTGCAAGCGAAGCTCGGGATCTGCAGCTCTTCGTTGTCGTAACGCCTCGGCTTCGCGCTCCCTCACGGCGAGGTCGACACGTCGACGACGAGCCCTTTCTCGAGCTATTTACCGGCGGTGTTTCCAATCACAGGCGCCCTCGTGAGCCAATCGTGAGCCAATCACAGGCGCCCTTTCCCTCCTCCGGAGGGAAAGGGCGCCTGTGATTGGCTCACGCCTTGTGCTGCGTCTACTAGTTCATGCATTTAAACCTCCGCTTTAAAGGGCGCGTACGATGAACCGACAGTGGCTGAATCGGTTAGGGTGGCATTCTCGCAACCCGGAGGTCGGTGGTTGTAATCCGCAGGCAGACAAGCAACTTTTATTTTTGCGCGGCTTGAGTCTTTTTGTATGGCAACACCAACACCGACGCCGATATGAGTAAGGCAATACAAGCTGCGCTTTAAAAACGGGGGAGAGGCCCTGGCGGTGCCCCAACATGTTTGTTGTATTGGTATGTGCTCATACATGTGCTCGTACCATGACAGGTCTCGTACCATGACAAAGGCGTCGTGTGTGCAGGACTGCGTTAGTCTCAGTGTTATGTTCCGCTGTGTTATCTGTACCGTTCTGTACCGGCAGTTCTGGTGCCCAGGCGGGACTGGAAGAAGCAACAAGCCTGATGCGAGGCCGCATGCAACACCATACACCACGTCGCAGTCTGAAATCACTGGGCTTCAAGGTATGGCCTATAAACGCCTTGAAGCTCAAAGACAGCGCGCAGTGTTCCTACTTTTGACAGTGGACGATGTACTTGTGGCACGTAGGAAAACCATGTAGAAGGATGGGAAAGAAGCGGCTGCTGTGAGTAACTAACAGACGAACCCTCCTTGCCGCAGATATCTGTGTGCTCGTGTGGCACAGGGAAGTGAAGGTTGGCGGCTGCGCTGCAAGAGTGAACAAGGCTCGACAGGAGAACGTACGCCTGCGCGCGCACCAAACGACTGATGATCGCACGTAGGCTCGGTCAACGGGCTAGCCGCACGCATAGGCGCTTACTGTTCGGCACCGTGCGGAGTATACCACAGAAACTTGCTTCCGTGAAGCTTCACTTATTGTGAGAACAGTATGCCTCAGACCGCAGTCAGTGTATGTAAATGCTAACAACGTTCTCCTCTGCTGGCCTCTTCATCGGCGCACTGTGGTTTGTCACTTCGCCGCGTTGTGTGGCCGCCCACAACTTGTTTAACAGAGCAAAGTGATTGCTATAAAGTGATGACCAGCATGCGTGTTTGTTTTCATAAACTGCAGATGGGCTAGCCATAGGCCGTGATGCGCGTAAAGTGTGTTGCCGGTCACTGCCTGCCCATTCTTTCAGTGCACTGAGAATGCAGATTTATTTTCAGAAAAGCCGGCAAAAGTAGCAAGATACCGGCCTAGGAGTTTAACTTGCGGAGTTCATGATGAGCTCCTTTCAACGTTAGAGCACATTTTCTCGGGCGAAATGACATAGATAGGGTGACCCAGGAATAAGTATTCTAGGTCACCATTTGCTGGACCACTACGGCGCACTCACGCTCACGTAGCCGAGCGTGGTTGCGCACCGAAGGCGAGAAATGCAAACAAGAGAGGAGAATTAGCCCCGAGAAGAGGGCGGAGTAACGCCAATTTGAACCATCACTGATTTTACAGAAAGTGACGTCACAGCGTCTCCTTAGTTTCTTTCTTTCTTTCCCCCTTCCCCCGTGTTTCGTTCGAATATTCGAAGCGATCCAATATGTAATTTGTGTTAGTGATTTCCTCCGTTGCACAACTTCAATCTGTCAAGCAAGATGGCAATTTTCCCTTAATTTCTATCTTTTTAAGTGAGTAGTGACCGGTTTCTGGCTTCAATCCGCTTTTTCATTTTTTTTTGCGCTGCCTGTTGCTTTTGACACAGTAAAAAAGAAAAACCACTTATCATTGCTTGTATCCGGGCTGATGCGCTCAATAGGAATAATTAGTTGCAAGAATATAACTCGCGATGGTAGGCACCATGAAAAAAACATTGTTATAGTTACGACATCTACTAGGTAATCATAAAATCAACCTAGTTAAGCAACTCTAAGTACCGATTTATTTACATGTGCTTTAATGTACCTTAGAAAGAGTTAGGAATCCTTGCATGTATTAGAGCGCGACGCCTTCATTGCTAAAATAATTCGTTTATTTTACTTTATTGGCTGCAAACCAAGAAAGAGAGGCAGAAGACCAACTACTTGAGGCACTTGCCGTAAGAAACGGCATGTCTAATAGAGATTCGAAGCAAAAATCCGTGCTGCAAATCAAAAAATTACAGCTGGCTACAAGGTAGCTCACAAAATAGACGCGAATCAAAATAAATCAAATATATATTGACATCGAAGAATACCTCAAAGTAATAAAGGAACATAACAAGAAATAAGAAAAACGAAGGCAAGCAATATTAGAAACTAAGTCTCTTAAATACGTGTCGTGATTGTACTTGCTGAAGCGTATGGAATGTAGGTTTTATGCGCGAGCTTAGGAATGACTGAATCGGAGTCTCAAGTATACTAAATTTAAGCTTTCGTATACCGTTATTCGTGCTTCATTTCTAAGGTTAGCGATATGTATATGGAAAGTTGCAGGCATTGGCACGCGACATTGTAATCATTTTCAAGCTCTGTTTTAGCGTAACTAAATAGAAATATATTAAGTTAATGATAGATAGCTTTTTACTCAAGTAACTGGTGATTTTGTAAGATTCTATGTGGAACAACTGGTACTTTTACTAGGGGTATGTTTTCAACTGCTCGGAGTGTTGTACAAGCTATAAGTGAGTGAACGGTTAGTAGCACATATGGTTCCCTGAACTAGTAGTTCGTACTGTATGTGGCAGTAAACAATGGAGTAATATAACTGCATTTTCACTGAAGGTGAGATGGAGCTTCTGCATTAGTTCACTACATCGACCAACCTTGCTATTTTTGTGCGCATATATTAAGTGAGTTGGCGCCAAAATAAATACTCATCAAATACTACTCCTAGGCATTTCACTGAACTTTCTTGGGCCAAAGTAGGGTATATAAGTGAGACTGAATGTCTTTACCAGACTTATCTTTCCTATAAATATGAGGTATCTTGATTTCACAACATTTAGTCGCGGTCACAGTGCAAGATCATTTAACAAAGCCTTGGAAGAAACTTGTACGACAAAGGTGTGCTCTGTAAATAAAAGATTTGTGTAGTCAGCATAGATGGTTATGTCATTGACATACGTTTTATGTTAACCATATATATAATATAGAGTAAAAGCAGGACTGGACCCATGGTGGATCACAGCGGGATAGCTGTGACGGTGCTAGTCCAAAAGAAAAAAAGAAACGCTTTACGACAGCGCACTGGAGCCTCTCATTGAAACAGCTGCTCCTTAATATGAATCAATATGAATGAGCCATGAACAATGAACAAAAGCTCACTTGTTGACGTCGCTGCTGAAAAACCACCATGCGCCATCTATCATGTCAATCGCCCGGCACCGCGAGTACAGTGGAAGAGGAGCCTTTTCGCACTCAACAGGATTTCCAGCATACATAGGGAAGCATTCATCTTGGCAGTCAGTGCCGGTCTTGTATAGCCTCCCTGAATACGGACAGGTGTAGTTCATATCTTCGTTAGTGTGCCGGCACTTCTGGATCCTTGTGCTGTAGTAGTACCCGGATACCGTTTCTTGGCAGTAGATGTACATATCGCCACCAGGAGAACACTGTAAAAAAGAGAAGGTCATTGTCAGGTCGCAGGTAATTCAGTATCCGGTACGTGGAGCACGAGAAAAATTACAGGTGTGCCCGGAATAAAACAGGCATAGGAACAACAGCGAGAACAATAAACCATGCAGATCCAGTGCGCATTTCGGAATCTGTGTGAAAATTTGGGGAAGCGGGTAATGAAGCAATATAACGCTGCTCATCTTCTGCAACAGGTATTGCAACATGCCGATTCATGTTGGTCAATCAGCAGGGCCAAAAGTCCCCACCACGCAACCAATGTGGTTCATGCAACCGTGAATTACAGTGTATCCAGGATAGGACCCATTTTCTGGGGTTTTGCATGCCAAAGCAATCATCTGATTATGAGGCAAGCGTCAGTGATCCCGGAAGAAAGCCCCTGCGCCATAATGATTGCGCTATCGGCTTCTATACTAGAGGTCCTCTGTTCGAATCCGGCCGTCGGACAATTATATATATATATATATATATATATATATATATATATATATATATATATATATATATATATATATATATATATATATATATATATATATATATATATCCAGAATATAACGGTGACCAGTGGTACTAAGGGCAGATTGCCACATAACCAGCAGCACATATCGTCCAACATTTTAAGCCTGCACTATCATCTCCGGGATCAGCCTCCGGTAGGGGCTAGAAACATACCTGATACGGAAAAGTGGGGGCAGCTCGCCAAGAAAGAACTTAGTCTTTAAAAGTGCTGCTCCGCGTCAGTGGACTGATTTACGAGATAATTCCTGACGGTTGACCAATCGACAGCGCCACTAAGAGAATAGTGCACATTGTTCGAGACTCGAAACATAAGCGTGCGCTAGTGTGCCTCTTTCCTGACCTCGCGCGATCTCCCCAGATTCGCTTCTGAGAACACTTATTGTTTTCCGGTTTTTCAGTTAGTTACCTTTCTACTTTCCCCTATAGTAAAGAAAGAAAAAAAGTTAGCTTCTAGTTTTTTTTTGTTTGAAGATAGAATGGTGCCACAAGCAGACACAAGTTAGACAAAAGGGTCAGTGCTTAAGCCTGTTGGAATGGCTTCGGGACTGGGAAAAAAAATCTAAAAGCGTGACAATAAATAAAGGACAGGACCAGGCACTCATTACCAACAAGTGCGCTTATTTTGCGACCACAATAATATAGGCGTAAAAAATGACACCTGCGCTCCCGAAATTTATGAGGCATGCACTAAGCATTGCAGTGGGCTTTCACGTGACTCGCCGTCAGTTTCCCTGTCTAAAATAGAGATCAGCTATCTTCTTGACAAATTATCTATAGTTTCTGTTTTGTTTTCCTTTAAAGACGTACGCACGGTTCTCGGTTGATGTTTCTTAGCACCTTCCGTCCTTTCAGGTCTATATATATATATATATATGTGTGTGAAATAAACGAACTCATTTGCAGTCAGCACCTACAGAAAGGTCCTTCATTTTCCTGTCCCGTTTTCCTCGTCGATGTTCCCTTATGAGTAAGTGCAAAATGGAATGCGCGCGCTGTCACTCGAGGGTTTTATGGCAAGAAAGGTGGGATGCGAAGGACCAGAGATGTCTAGCGACATCTATTTGTTGGGCGTCCACTCGGTGTTTTGTAGCTGAACTGGTGCGGCAGTTAAAAACCTAACTCTCTCTAAAAAAAAGAACAAAAACAAGGAAAGCAGTTGCCTATTCTCCTGTGTTCGTCGTCGTCATTGATTGGTTAACTAGTAGTAAAGTATTATATGTTTTATTTAATTATTTAGATACACAAAGACGTAACCGACCTTACAGCGAAGCTGTTGAGGGCTAGTTCCCCCAGTATCAAGTCCGTGTGTAGACACAAAACTATACGTGGCCCGATCCCGAAGGTTGTGCAATTCGAGGCCGGCCCGCGGCGGAGGTGAAGCAGACGTTAAGCACTCCCCATGCGTGTGCCGATCCCGAAGATATTGCAACACCGGGCCGACCTGCGGCGGAGGTGCAGTTCGCCATTAAGTGGCCCACATACACAGCTTCGCTGGTCATCGTTCTTCACAGATTGGAAGGGCACTGACATATTTTTTTTTAAATTGTTGCACTTTTTGTATTTCTCGTCGAGCCACCTCGATTCGCGACCGCAATGATCCACGGTTTTGGTAGCTTTTCTGTACGACGATAAAGAAAGACAAAGCTGGGGTTCAACAGAATCCCGCACGCCAGCCAGTACCAGCGAGCTCACCATAGGCAACGGTAGGCACCCATATGTGTGCCGTCATGGTCTGGAGCAGGTTTATATACAGGGACATTAGGGCCGGAATAAAGACTTTCGATATTATAAAGGCAGTGACGGCTGCTGGCATTACCTCGTGGTTTGTGCCAAGAGAGAAAAAAAAAATTGTTTTCGTGATCGTTACTACCCGGTGACATTAAACGGCTGTTTGACATTAGGTGGTCAATCGGGAACGGCGGCGGAGTACCAAGCTATTGCGAGAGCAGTCATCCTAATATCAAAGTCGTATTATAGCAAAGGACACGTCCGGGTGCAAAAGTGCGCGCCTGCTGGGTGCGGAAAGCAATGCGCTCGAGGCGCGTGTCGTCTGCGTGCTTCTCCTGGCCCACAGCAGGGTGCGCGCTGGAGTTCCCATCGCGAAGCTCAGCGGTGAGATCAAAGCTTTTCGCTACGTTTAGAAGATTCGGGGAGCTTTAAGCCGAAATGCACTGTCGCGACACCTGGCGACTCGGCGCTTGGGCTCGTCAGGGGCCAGGACCCACGCAGTGTCCATTTCTGTCTAATGTTGCTCTCCGAAACTGACCGTGCGGTTCATCCCACGATCGACGCGATTGCTTTCTCCGTTGTATACGCGTGCCACCGCGACCTGCGAAGTGCGGCTCAACGCAAGACATCGGCTGTTGCTCCGGGAGATGTCGGAGCGCCAGCCTTGACGTGACGGAGCATCCAGTGCGAGACGCCGCTGAACCGTATTCATCCGGCATCCGTGCCAAACACGCCAAACGATAGCACGGCGCGTCGGAGGGAGCGAACGTTAACATGGAGCCTACAACTCAGGTTATAATTAAAAGTTAAATTATGGGGTTTTACGCGCCAATACCACGCTCCGATTACGAGGGCACGTCGTAGTGAGGGGACTCCGGATCAATTTTGACCACTTGGGGCTCTTTAACGTGCACTTGAATCTAAATGCACGGGTGTTCTTGCATTTCGCTGCCATCGAAATGCGGCCGCCGTGGCCGTGATCTGATCCCGCGACTTCGCGCTTAACAACGCAACACCAAAGCCACTAAGTAACGACCGCGGGTAATTCAGGTTCGGCGTTTCCCATTATGAGCGACAGAGAAAAAAAAACCAATTCGTCCAGAACTAATCTACTATGACTATTCAAGCATCCGAATAGCATCCTTTTGAAGTTAAAATTAATTTCGGGCACAGAAAGGATTATTTAATATTCTACGCACAGTTTTACGCTTTGTACCCTTTGTTATCAGAGACTCTTATCATGCGGGGTGTAATTGGTGATGATATGTATTACATGATTTGGTAAGTGCTACTGAGACTGGAACATACCCAGTAGCACATATTCACTGACTTAAGTTGACGCCAAAGACATTCACTCCAGAGCGGTACATACAAGCTGGTACCTACTCAGCGGCCAAAGTTAGTTTTCGGGTGGATAGCTGAACAGTTAGATACATAGACAGATAGTTATCTGTAAAAAAGAAGCTGTTATGACAATGGAAGCATGCTATTCGCGTTTTTTTTTTCATTTTAGACGAAAATGGTCAGTGAAAGCAAATTTACCAGAGACAGACTAGGATTACATAACAGCTGTATGCCTCCGTGCACTTTTATGAAAGGAGCCAGGCGAGGTCAAGGTCATGCGTCAATCAGGTGCCCCAGCAATATTTGCAATTTTCTTTCCCATTTTTTTGTCAGTTTTGTTTGTAGCAGTGACGAAAACAAAAACCGGGAAGGGGGCGGGGGGGGGGGGGAATTGTTCGGTGGACAATACGCAATGGGTTCTAAGGAGCCCTGGCTAATGCCCTTGGAGTCTCCATGCAGCGACCACTGCGAAAGATGAACTGGACAATTTCAGTAATGGCAACGTGAAGCATACATTCTCATTTTATCCTTATTCATTGGAATTTCATACCCCAAAAGACACTACAAATAGGGTTTCACATCATTTGTACTCAATACTTATTAATTTTTACATAGACACACCACCGTATGATATTGTAGCCTTCCTATTTACTGATTCTAAAAACTTTAATTCATGTATTGGATACAATTACAGCGTTTGCAGTCGAGTATGTTCAGTCATTCCACACAATCCGCACATCTCAATTAGTGAACCAGATATTCACACTAATATGGTAAGCGCGGCGCGAGAAAAAACAAGAACCAACAAAAGAAAACGCTTTTCTGGGGTACCTGAAATTAAATTGGGAAAAAAGCACGTTCAGCTTCGGAAAAATAAAACCTGAAAACACTGAGCCCTAATCATGAGAAGTAGATGCGCACTCTACAGGCCTCGACTCCAGCCCAGCCCAATTAGGGTGATGCGTTAATACAGTTCGGACTCGCACCGGCACGGATGCGTTACTTTTGTTCACGAAAGCACAATGAAGACCTTGTGCAACAGAAGCGCCTACTGGGTCTTGGGGTTGCGAGAAATATCTGCCGACCGCCGTGACCTTTCAAAGTCACAGTGCGCCCACCGCGGTAGATTAGTGGCTGTAGGGCGTTGCGCTGCCGAGCTCGAGGTCGCGGGTTCGATCGCGGCCGCGGCGGCTGCGTATTCGATACGGGCGAACTACAAAAAAAAAATGCTGGCTCTTCCGCAATCGAGAGTAGACGTAAGTCGCAGATTGGTTGGAGTGATTACGATGATCACTCACCACCATCTCACAACCATCCGCGGTGCACCGCACGCTCCCGGCCTAGTCACGCATGGCGCCACCTCTCGAAGGAGGCGACGCAAAAACGCGCGCCGCGCAACTCACGGACCGCTGGCGTTGAAAAGAGCACAGGCGACCGTGAACCAGCGCCAAAAGATGACAATGAAGAGTATGGTGCACTGCATCGGCCTTTTGAACATCGCTATCGGAAATGACAAATTAAACTTCAGCGTGCTAGAAGTTACAGCTCGAGTGATAGTGTGAACAATCATTTGGAACAACTCGGTAGCAAAATTTTTTTTTTGTAACTTGTTTAGGCAGTAACTAGCGTATGTAATGAGGTCAGGGAGCTGGGGGCCAGATACCGAATTTTCTTGAGTTTATACTGGTTGCCCAGATGATCGTGTGCTGCTCTCCCAAAGATGCCCGGATGTTCTCGTTTCGTTATCGCCCCATTCTCGTCTTGAGTGCCTGGATAACAGCTCTAGATTTTGGCTCAAGGTCTTTTGAAGGTCGCTGACAACGGGAGCTAAAAGCATTTGATGCTTAAAGAATGATAGTGCATTTAGTGCATTTGGTGTACGTTAAAGAGCCCCAGATTGTCATAACTAGAGGTGGGCGAATAGTCGAAGTTTTGAATGCGAATCAAATATTACTCAACTATTCGTATTCGAAAGGGGACTGTTCGGTATTTTCGAATATCGGAACTGACCAAATATTCAGCAACAACGGACTGGCAAAGTATTGTTACTGTCCTCCGTCAAGGGGCTAAATAAAAGCATCGCAAGTTATCGGAAGTAATAGAGGGACAAAACTTTACGAACTAATGCAATAACAAAGCGTATAATGAAAATCCTGTTTCCGGTTTGGCGGCAGAAGATTACATGACAACTGTGAGTTTTGCGAGTATTCTGTCATTTAGTGTTTTCGGCAGTGCAGACAGTTAACATTTCTATCTTTTAAGCTATGCTACCTGCGGTGTTTTTCTTGCAAGGGGCCCTCTTAGATTTCTTCACGGCGCACAACTAAGTTACTCAGCAGCTTTCTTTTTTTTTTATGCAATAGCGTGAAACGGCCCATTGAGCGCAAAAAGAAACGGCGGCGTCTTCAGGAGCGAAACGGCCCCTAAATTCCCATTGGCTGCGACGCCACGTCACGAGCGCGCCTCGACGGGCGGTTGAATCGGAACGGCTGCTGCTGCGCTATACGGCACGGCGCGAGACGCGCCTTGCGCGGCAGTCGCGCGACGCTCTTCCTCGGTCTCTCATCGCGCAGGGCGTCGGTGGCATGCGGGCTTGGCACCGCAGGCTGCTGCTGCTGCTGCCGCTTCCGCTTGCTGGCTCGGACGGCACATACCGCTATGGCACATCGCTCGCAGCGCAGAACTCGAAGCACCGCTCAGCGGCGTTCGATTGCACATCAATGCTTTCGCATTCGCGACTCGTACGAAGTGCTTAGGTGCCCTCAGATATTTCTTTCGTTTCCCATAGCGCCCTAGCGTTCTTTTTCTTTTCTTTCGTCTACCTCTTATTTAGCGTTTTTCGAAAGCTCCATTCCGTGCAGTTGCCATTCACTCCTTGGAAAGCAGGCTCTAAAGAGGTTCAAATGCTAACCGTGCATTCCTTTAATGACGATTAATCATATGTTTAAAACTAATTCTTGTGTTTGGTATTTATCCCCTTTTCTACACTAGTCAGTACTGGCGTGGTACTTAATTTTACCGAATTAAAGATTTCAACTCTAAATCTATGCGTCTGCCTTTGAATATTCGATATTTCATGCAATAGTCGATACTTACACTTCATATTCGATTCATATTCGAAAAATTTTATATTAGCCCCGTCCAGTCATAACTGATTCGGAGTGCCCCACTATTAGGATCGCGCTACAAGCTAGTAAAACCCCAAAATTTAACTTTTCTTTTTCAGATTAGCGACACAATTTCCAGCGAGCTTGTTGCTGTGTGCCCTACCCTTCCGCTTGAAAACCGGGCATTGAACACACAACACCGCTAAAGTCCTCGCAGCCAGAGTCTATGAATTTTGGCAAATGATTTCTTTTCAACGATATTTCAAATCACTAACGTAGGTCTTTCCTCGAGGCGCTTCTTTGCCGCCTCGGAAATAGCACAGGTGAACAATGAAAAATTAGTGGGTTGTCACACCGCACATATTACACTCCAGTATTCCATTTACGATATTAGATAGCTTTAGAATACCGTTTGCAACCAAGCGTGATTGCATTGCGTACGTAAATAAAGAGCGTTGCTCTTACTGTGCATGCTTTGGAATGTTATTGGGTTTCTTTGGTTTAATAAAGTGCGCTATAATTGCGTACGTTTGTTGGCGAGTTTAACGTTTGTGACGTTTACGCACGCTAAGCAATAACGTTGTTGAACATGGCGGCACCCATGGCTTCCGCTCCAACGTGAATTGTCGTCATGGCTACGGTTTCGCTCTCGTTGATCCGAATAGTAAGCGCATAACGCGTCTAGTTTCTGAGATCGTTCAGCAATTCTGGTGTCCGCAGACCTAAAAAGATGCGTTCACATAGCAACAACAGGATGATTGCTAATGAATTGCATTGTGTTGGTTACGTTTCGGAAGAGACACCAGACAGCGCCCGGCTTATAACGTCTTCCTTGTGTTTGCGTTCTCGTACGTTATATTAATATTCTTAAAGGGTCACGCACCATAACGTCCCGCAAATGAGCTGGCGTTTAACGTGCGTAAGGTGAGAAACGCTATTCTAAATTTGTCTATTATCAGATGTCGCCATTGTCACTGCCACAGTTTCTGGTATTCAAATAGCTGCGACTAGGCCCACACCATACGACCTGTTCATCATTCCGCGTTTACGCTTATGTTTTCGAGGGGTTCTCGACATTATAGTAACTCTTGTTTAGCATGAGACCTCAATGCACATTTCAGAGGCAAGTAAACTATAAAAAGAGAAGTAATGTATGCACCATGTAGACTGCATTTTGAGAGGAAGCCTTAACATGACGACAGAGGAGGTATTAATGAACATGGTAGTGTATTGCCCCTTCAACTACATTTATATTGTCAAAATGATCTCGTGAGTTATGAGAATATGTTCGCACTTTAGGAGCACATGCTGTTTTAAGCACTACTTGAACATAACTGAATAAAGTTATTATCCTTTCGATGATGCAATTAAATGCTCTTTTTCACATTATTCAGAAACGTTTTCGAAGTGAATGACACTCGATAGATTTCAGCAGGTTAGTCCAGACACTCAGGAATGAAATGCACTCGACTTCGAGACTGTTCGTATCATGAACAGCAAAAATTTCATGTACTTACGGTTACGGGGAGTGGCTTTCTAGGCGTTGTGGTTGTGGTAGTACTAGTGGTTGTAGTAGTGGTTGTAGTTGTAGTGGTTGTGGTTGTTGTGGTAGTAGTTGTAGTGGTTGTGGTTGTAGTGGTAGTGGTTGTCGTGGTAGTAGTTGTAGTGGTAGTAGTAGTGGTTGTAGTTGTGGTTGTGGTTGTTGTGGTAGTAGTTGTAGTGGTTGTCGTTGTAGTAGTTGTAGTGGTTGTGGTTGTTGTGGTAGTGGTTGTCGTGGTAGTAGTAGTAGTAGTGGTTGTGGTTGTAGTGGTAGTAGTTGTAGTGGTTGTGGTGGTAGTGGTTGTAGTGGTTGTGGTTGTCGTGGTAGTAGTTGTAGTGGTTGTGGTTGTAGTGGTTGTAGTTGTGGTGGTTGTAGTGGTAGTGGTTGTAGTGGTTGTAGTTGTGGTGGTTGTAGTAGTAGTGGTTGTAGTTGTGGTGGTTGTAGTAGTAGTGGTTGTAGTTGTGGTGGTAGTTGTAGTGGTGGTTGTAGTTGTGGTGGTAGTTGTAGCGACGTTAGTTCTAGCGGAGAAGGTGGCGACAGTGATGACGAGGCTCATGGCGCCGGACACATTCCGTACAGGCTGTCGTTGGGCCTGTTCCTGCTTTGCTGCCCACAACAAGGCCGTGTAGAGTAGAAACAGCAGGAACAGAAGCACGGCCATCGTGCACCCACAGCGCCAGAGCAGGGCCGCGCCTGGTCTCCTGTTTTCGGTGCGCTCGAGTTCTTCTGTCAGTAGCATGCGTCGCGTGTACGCTGGAAAGCAGAGACGCTGCTCGTACTCTCTCGGCGACAAATGTATTCACACTATGTGCAATACATGCGTATTTGTGCCTTTTGAGTGCCGGTAAAGATAGGGCCGTACTCAACTGCAATTAAGTAGGTGAGAGCCATTTCGTTTCTCATCTTTCGAAAATCGTAACGGTGTAATGCCCACTAATCGCTGTAGGTACGAAATGGCTGCTCGAAATGTCAGTTTTTGTTTGTAACGAATTGTGCGCTCAAGAAAATGTTAATGTCTGCTTTGAATGTCAATATACTTTCTAGGTACATATAGGAACAACAATCATATTAAACAGCGCCAAAACACACACGGACAAGAAAGAGAATATGACCAGCGCTCTCCCGTGCTCGACATACATGAACAACTTACGAAGGTTGCTCGTCTGACACTATGTCAGATTTGTTGGCTGAATGTATGCCACAATGTGCGTCTACCGAATGTTCTGCATTATGTCTCAGCTAGCGGTATCCCTGAACTTCGCGCCAAAATATTGTGTTGTACTATTCATGTGGCTATTAGTGGCTGTAGTGTTTATATTAAAGTAATTGAGAAAATTTGCTAAACTTACACATAAACTGCAATATTCACCTTTACGGCATAGTTTCGCAATATTATCGTAAAATTATGATCGTAAATACTGGTCCGTAGCTAGTAGAGAGTATTTTGTACTCTCTCTAAAAATCTATCCAATACTTCACCCTAGGAGCGCCCGACTCGCTGAGTGTGTTTTGTTCCAGGGGGTTTTTAATCGATGCATACTTCTTCGGGTCGCTTGCCACTTTCTTCTGAAAAGCGTACCCAGCTTTGGTCGCTTCGTGTAACGTACACACTTATCTTTTTCGTTGAAAAGCGGCAGCTGCACCTTAATCAAGCAGCTTTCTGAAAAGGGTGGCTGTAGCGGTGGGAGATCCTAGTACCTAACCACGACATAACGTGTTGGGCCTACTTTCATCTGCTTTCACTTTTATCACGCTACGCTCCCTCTTAGATTTTCTTCCTTCATGGTGCACACCTCGGCGGCTTTCACCACATTAATTTATTTTTGCACTTTGAAACATATCGCACAAAGCATGCTCCTGAGATGTAACACGAATCGTTCTTCACTTACTATCGCAGGTAAAATTTTGCCACAATAGACATGTTGGAGGCGCCTACTACGCAAAAGAGGCTTCGCTCACCTGCGACCACCCTAAGTATGACTTCCTATAGCAATTAAAGGGAGCCTTCAGCTTAGCTGAAATATTTTTCAGACGGGACTGAGTATTGTGGCAGAACGCCGCAGCACTTACACCGTTCCGTTGCAGCCGTCCGCGAAGTTACAAAGTCATCGCCTAAAGTGTCTTCGATGCTCATGGACGTCTCGGCGACCGACAGCCCCGTCAAGGCCGAACTAGGGCGCCTCGTTTGCGTGGTGGAAGTGTCCCCCGCGCTGAAGTCAGGGCGTCGAGACCACTGTGACGACGTTCCCAGGACGCTCGCGTCGTGGCCCTTCGTGAGCGCGGTCGACTCTGTCGCAACATTCATGACAGGATCTCCGGGATCTTCAGACCAGGCTGTAGGATAGGTCCCCTTCCCTATGTTGACGATAGGTAGGCGGAGCAGCGAAAAACTTTCCTGAAAGCGGCACTCTAATGCGAAGGATGAATCTCGGATGATACAGATCAGACCGGAAAGCTGGCTGCATTCGACAGAGCGCGTGACCGCGCGAGCCTTCTTTCGCTTCATCTTCTTCTTCTTCCTATCACGTAAGTGGCCAAGAATTAATGGATTATCCCAAGTTATAATGAATGGATTTCCGGATATCTATGGACTTAGCGCTGTATAACGTAAGATTATGTGTTAAAATAAAATCAGTAAATTCAGAGCGAATGAATAACAGTTACTTTAGAAGTACACAATAGGGAAATATAGAATTTAGCAGGACATTCGGTTGAATTCTATAAAAAATTTGTGGGCAGCGAAGCGAGCGTCCCTGTGGCTGAATCCCTAAGCGGAGGCCCCAAAGGAAAGCATACAAAAAGAAGTTCTGTAAGTCCAGGCGTAGTCTTCGAAATACTTCGAATATTCTTTCTTTTTTTTTTTGCGCGCAGAAAAGTGGCAACAAGATAGAAGGAACTGATGAACTGTCTCTTCCTCATTACAAAACGAGCAGAGAGGGGAGAGAACCAAACCCGACATGTGTACGTTGAAGCTTAGAAAGGAATGCGGCAACGTAATTTTGTGAGCGAGGCCTCAAGCATCTTTGTGTACAGGATTCATTACTCCAGTAAAATGTCAGGTGCTTATAATTTGAAGAAACAGTCAGAACTGAGTTTGATAAGGCTTTTCTAACTGCTCGCATACGAAATGTGGCCTCATTGATATGTGCTTTCACATATCTGGTAGAACAGGAAGGACCGGGCCCCAAAAGTGATGTCTTTTTCCAGTGGATCGGCAGTTTCATTGAAAAATAAACATTTATGAGTGGGTACCCAAATCAAATGAACACATTGTATGTCCTCAGGAACTAGCAAGGGAATTAGTTTTGCCTTGAGCGAATCACTAGTAGGGGTAAGGGAGGGGCACATAAATAGTGAATCAGTAATAGTAACAGCTCTTCTAGTAGTTTGGTGTAACTTACGTAAAGCTAGAATTATTGTTATAAACTCAACCAGAAAAACAGGCGCAAAATCAGGCAATCTTAAAGACAATCCTAATAATGCTAACGCGTTAAAGATTGTACAGATTCCATGCACGGTGACAATCAGTGGTATGCGAAGCATTTGCTGGCTACCAAACAATGCTGGAGCATATTTTAGGATTCCGCAAAGTGTTACCAGAGGGGCCAACAAGTTTGTGTAAATCGGGCGGTTGAGTGTGACGACAACAGCAAGACGATGACGACAATCGTATGACGGCAACGGCACGATTCTTACTGCGGCTGTTCCACCTGAATATATACGACGTGCCGATTGCTGGGCTCTGCATATAGGTACTGAATGGGTATAAGGGAGAGAAAAGTGTACTGTGATTTGATCTGCGACTAAGTGCTGCAGAATCGTAGATACCTACGCGGATGTCACGTGGTCTTTGTTAAAACGACGGTGGCGTTTATACTCCAGCGAAGAAACATTAAACCACGATCATTCTTGGCCGATCATAAAGGCGGTACACCATCGCAGTTAATAAGTATAGCTGCTACGAGAGCAGGGCTAGGGAATGTCAACCCATCCCGAAGATGATGCAGTCTAACCGAGCGCAGAAAAGTGCAAACTGACACGAAGGAAAAATTCGAGAAACAGGCCTAGGATCTCATAGAGCTAGTGGCTTTGGGGCGAGAGGAGTTTGCGTGCCATCGTGGCCTACTAGAGCACGGGGTTGCCGTGCTGGAAGACAGAGGTTCGATTCCATCATCAGCCACAAATTCCATTTTGTTGAAACGAGGCGAGACAGTAGCATAATTACTTACTGCAAAGTGCCTATACTTCGTTTCACAAGCTGTTTGCAGCGCTGTGGAAGGCAGGGGCAGCTTAACCAATCAAGATGGAGCGCATTAGAAAATTGCGTTCCTACGCGCTTGTCGCCCCGTGATAATAATGACAGGTGACTCCATCTATGTTAAAAGAAGTGTACTAATATATAGCTTGCTTACTTTTGTAACTGTGGCGTTGGTGTCCTTTTGATTGGTTTTCTTTTCTTTTTTTTGGACGGCGACGCTCGTTCTAAAGGGACCGGCCCCGTTTCTTTTTCTACGCACAAGCTGCCAAAATTAATCCGGAGTCCAGCTTCATTGTTCACTCACCGCCTTTTCCACAACAGCGCTTCTTCGGTGACAATACTCTGCCCGCCTTCTCCGTCTCCATTGTCCACTGATAGAGCGTTCGCTCACTCATCTGGGTGAGTTTTGCAGTACTCTTGATAAGCGAATTCAAGCTTAAACTGCCTGCGCACTCGACGCGAAGCCCTTCAAGAACGTTTAAAGCTATCTGCTTCGCCAGCTTGGGGAAACAGCGCACATTCGACGGATGGCACAGAGCGGACACAACCGAATCGGGAGACGCCATGTTGCCGAAAGACGACGCATCACCATAGGCATCACCACCTTTTAACAGGCCTCCGAGGAGCTGTGTTCGTGCGGGTCATTGCTATCAGTTTCGCGACTGATTGAAAGCGCTCTCTCTACTTTAAAATTGTCACTGCAAACTGTTTTAAATTATTGTGTTCAATGTTTTATACCTAGTCCTATTCTGCTCAAACATTTGACGGACTATTTGCGGTGCTCCTGCAGCCCTGATTGGCTAAGAGGCCCCTACCTTCCACAGCGCTGCGAACAGCTTGTGAAACGAAGTATAGAATGGCGTGAAGAATTCTTCCCACAAAAAAATGAAAAAATAGGGACGTGAGAAACTACTACTGCGACTTCATGATGACCTATACGTGCAACTGCTGAGGGAGTGGCGTGTTTTTTCAGTTACCACAGATTACCTTCGCACTCGCATGAGAAGTATGTCATATAATAATACTGCAGCACAATGAACTCATATCGCCAAGTAAACGACAAGGCCTGGATGACCTGTGTTCGCTAACGGAGCACAGCTATGGCAATATTGCGTTTTGACCTCCAGCTGTGCTGTCGATTTATTTGTGCCGTTTGAGTTAAACATACACCTGTAGCAAGCACTACAAACGCACGATTTATTACCCAAACAAAGCAGCACAGACAAATATCGACGTAAACGGACACAAATACCTAGAGCTCAGGGCTACCGTGCGGTCGTGGCGTTGCGCAGCTGACAAGGTCGTAATGTTACCCGCAACCGCCCCAATGCACATCAACCTTGGAGAGAGTCCCATTTTAGGGTTCCCGTAGTCACCAGTTGAGACGAGTTTTGACACTGAGTTTAAGAATTTGACCTTGTATCTGCGTACCTTGCTGCAAATGAAGTGTAGTAGAGCTGAATGTCGAGTAAGTTGGTCTTGATTCAACTTCAAACAGCTTTTTCAGCGCTATAAACGACACGCATGACGAACTACCACACACGGACAGCGCTGTCCGTGCGTGCTTTACTGTCATCCGTGTCGTTTCTTGTGCTGAAAAAGATGTTTGAATATGAAATAACGTGCAAATGCGTAAGCAATCCGGACGCTTTGTTGTTGTCCAAACTTCTTTGGCACCTAGAACAAAATAGACACATTCTGAAGTATTCTTACTGAATATGGCTTCAAGCAGGATGCTGCATTGTTAGCACAACTACTTGCAGTGTGACATCATATTTTATTACTTGAATATTTTAAAACCAGCTTACAAATAAATCTAAGTTACATGTTTGAAGTTTATATGAATAACAAAAACAAATATTTTTACAAAACTTACAGTACAAACTGAACTATGAATTATCTATGAATCAACTATGAATCACCTAACGAAATTCTGAAATCCAGGGAATCTTTTTATCGGCGTTAATGGAAAAAACTGACTTTGGAGGTTAGCAGCACTGTTGCGGTAGGAGAACACCTGCTCCAGAATGTCAAGAGGGGTACTGACCGAACGGAGGTTGAACACAAACACTCGTTGACCCGTGAAGCACTGACATTTAGTTACGCGGTCTAGATAGCAGGTGCACTTCAATATTTGCGCAAATATAGTTCTATATAGGCCTAAGAACTAAGTGCGCCTTGTGGTTCAGGCATGGCACATCATTAATAGCGGTAGATCGTACTTGAGTGACTTTGATAACGCGCATTTCCCACAGATGCTCAGGCATGCGAGAGGAAGACACGCTAAAGCTGGTTAGGAGTCTGGTGATCAGCCGGGTTACCTACAGTCTCCCGTACTACAACCCAATCAAGAGCGAGGTTCAGCAGATAGACGCGATCATACGCAAGTAATACAAAACCGCGCTCCACCTACCACAATGCACATCCACGGAGAAGCCCTTGAGACTAGGACTTCATAACACTTTCGAAGAACTCAGAGGGCACATGTTGCTCAGCTGCGCAGACTACAACAGACTCCGTCTGGCAGGGAGCTTCTGCAGAAGTTGGGATGCAGCGAACAGATGCAAGAAATCCAAGGAACTGCGACTATACCGGACAAAATACGAAACACAATCAAGGTGGCCCCATTCCCAAGAACATGGACCCCAACCTACACGAAGAACGCAGGAAGGCGAGAGCAGAATACATCCAAAAGTCACTAGCTTCCCAAGCAACAACGGTATACGTGCACGCCGCCACATATACCAGAAGGGCGAGACAGACCAACCCCAACGCAGTAGCGGCGGTGATAAACTCGGACATGCAAGAAATCGTCAGCGCATCTCTACGGGACTGCACGCTAGTCGAGGCTGGAGAAGCGGCCGTCGCTCTGGCGGCAGCGGAGAGCTATCGGACTAGGCGGTCCTTAACAGTACTAACCGACTCCCAAACAGCATGCCGAAACTACACGTTAGGCAGAATAGGTCACAGAGCGCTCCACATACTACACTCTGAAGATCACCACAAACAAAACCCAGAAAAAGAACAACCAATTAGACACACGATAGTGTGGACGCCGGAGCACACGAACGTGGAAGGCAACCGTGAGGTGGACAGGGTAGCTCGAGGATACACTACATACCGGGCACCCTCCGCCAATGACCTCGATGAAACCGAGCCAGTTCCCAGAGAATACTCGACTATCCTAAACCACCATAAGGGCAGCAGGAAGCGGTACCCCCCGCCGCATAGCTCTCTCACTAGAGAGGACTCCGCAGTTTGGAGGCTGCTAGAGACGGGTGCATATCCGAACTTAAACACACTCAGTAAAATACAACCCACACAGCACCCTGACAAATGCCTATGGTGCCAGGGGGCACCCACGCTCTACCATATAACGTGGGCCTGCCAGAAAACAAATGCGGCACCAATAATACCAAACCCGAGTGCGGAGCAATGGGAAGGAATGCTCTCCAGCGACCATCAGGACGTCCAACTAGGGCTTATCCGACGGGCCCAGCTGGTAGCGGCATCCAGCAGAGCCCTGGACTAGGGGCAGACGGCCATTGCTAAGAAGATGGAAGACACCATCTGACTCCGCGAAATTCATCAAATTTTACTACAGCTCAATAAACGTTTCTCCTCCTCCTCCTCGTCCTCAGTCATCTCCCACAGGTATGATTGTCATACCAAAAAGTTATCTTTCGCGCGTGGCAGCACTTGTCCTAGATTGACCGTTTGGCGCTGCCTTCCTCGAGCATGCGCAAAAGAGTTTTGTCTCGTAGTTCTTTTCTACCATTCTGCGACTATTCAGTTGATAGTTGGCTGGCATTTGTGTTGCGCTTTTCGTTTCAACTTCTGTCGCTGCTTGCACACGTGCCCTTCAACAACATAGACGGTGCAAGACCAACAAATTGTCACTTTCGAAGCGTGTAACATTGACCGCGATAGCAAGGCTTAAAGATGCGCTTTTAATCCTCGGACGGTGTTTTTAACTATACGTGGGTGCGACAGGTTGGCGCGACACAGCCCGCAATGCGACCGCTGCTCGAGAGAAGGAACGTCGCGTTGGCGGCTGTTAGTCGTCTCAAAACGCTGACGTAGGGCGCTTCGATAGCAGCGACAAGCGGTACCATCGAGTCACCCTACGCTGGCAAGGGGAGGGGCGCCACCAGTGGCGTTGCAGGTGCCGCACCTCGATGGTGCATGAGAGGCGACCTAGCTGAATACCGTCGGCATTTGTAGCGTTCGTGTTCTGAATACACGTCGTGAAGAGGGAACATAGATGGCAAGAAGCAGACGCAACGAAGCGCTCAACTAACATCTTTCGCGTTTATTGAGTGTTCGCTCCTTTTATGCAAAATAAAGCGCACGCACAGCGAAGAAAGCAAACGCCACAATTCTCCATCAAACGCATGCCTAGCAACCATATCACTTCGGTTTTCACGTTTTGTCTTCAGAATAAGCCATGTAACAGAATACTGAACTACAGCATTCGTAGCTTGAAGTTTACGGTCCATTTTGCTCAGACCGTTGTATGCACCGTGGCGTGTTACGCACACGTCTGCTTAAGCAGGAACGACAATGTTTGTAAACGCACAATGTTTATGCAAGCAGCAGAAGGCAGCATGCTCTGGATCGGCCAGTGGTGGACGGCACATGACAACGGCTCGGGCTCGCGACATCATGTGCCTACTTTGACCTTACTCTGAACGGTTGGCCTAACTAAAGGAGAAAAAAATTAAAAATGCTTAGTCCTTATTTAACATTTCATTTGCGTCTAAAATCATATTACCGTCTAAATTTATAAGTTGGAAGTGGCATTTTCTGGCTGCGTTTGTTTCCTTATGTGTGTTTCTCTTATAGGGAAAAAAAAATATTGTTCGGTAAACCGCACCACTTCGCTCAAATTAGTTTACAGGACAAATGTTGTAAACCCTGGGTGAGCATGACAAAACCCCAAAAAGCATCAATTTGATTGTCTCCTACCGTTAAATATTCTATAAACCCCCACAGCACAATTTCTCATAACCCACACATCATCATGGACTGTGGAACACACACCACCCCTTGAAGATTCACTGCGTTAAAGTTGTCGGAAACTTTCAGTAGACGCTAAACACCATGCAGCCCGCAAATATGTGAGTGCGATGCAGCAGTTGTTCAAGAAACGCAAACGCGTTTCCTCCGGTCGTTCGCGCTTTTTTTCTTGACCCAGTTACAGTGAATGATCTTTTTGATGCCAACCCGTTTCTTGGCGTGTGAGAACATCTACCCCTTTTCTACCCTTTGTATGACACCTTTCTCTGCATACCCTCTTTGGCCGCTGGATAATTCCAGTTTCTGCGCATAAAACAGCCTGTGGCCATGCTTTTGGTCTACCAACCGAGCAAAAATGCTATTGCTAGTAAACTTTCAATAAGGAGGCAGCCCTCTAGTCATTACGTGTTTTATTCGACAAACTGTGAGGTTCAAAGATTCAGAGTTAATGCCTCCATTCACAAGCTTTGCTACGGACGTATCATAAACTTAAATCGCGAAGAATCCGCCATGTTATGCGTCCTGGAAACGTAAAACGTCCTCCTAAGTTTATGCACCTTGACGGTAGAAGGCCGGCGTACAGAAGCACGGAAATAATATCTGTTCAGGTGAAAGTCGGCGAGCACAGTCTGGCGACATCCATGGATGGTGTAGAAATGAAACATAGTACGCTAAGGTAGCCCAGCAGATCAGGCAGTGCTCGGCAGAGTAAATCATTGACGCAGGCGCAACGCAGCACCTCAATCAGCCTCAACGCAGCATCAGGGTTGTCAGCAGCCACGCTTCTAACAGGGATTATCGTTTGCTATCGGCCCTTTCGGGTAGTGGCATTTTACCGGACCGGAGCACAGCTTCTGGCACTCTTCCTCAGTAGCGAACAGGTTCATCTCCTTATGGCATCGGTGAGCGCGCACATAATCATGCGTTATGTTATGACACCGCGGCGGTTTTAACAGCTTGTCGAAGAAGACAGGGAAATTCATCTCTTCCGGAGGGCAGGCCACCAGCTTGTCCGGCCATCGACACGACGACTTCTGACTGGCATCCGAGCCACTGCAGCTGCTCTGGCAGTCCGCTTCGCTTCTGTACTGTTCTTGGCCGCTCAATTTCGGACAGGAGCCTTCCGGAAATCTCCACTCTTCGCAGCTGCACACCGAAAAAAAATATGAACAGCAGAAGGGAATGTTCCGTTAAGCTTGTTTGGTTGACTAAGCAGTTGTTGCTCGGGCTAAGTCAGTGTTACGGAGTAAAGAAGCTTTGTAAATCTCATTACGCAAGTGGCATGGACACCTTGACAATCTAGTGTTACCACTACGTGAAGCCTTGAAGGCTGTAATACCAGCCGGCGCTATTATATGGCGTATAACAAAAGTTGTGGATGAGTATACATGCACTTGAATGGTAGCAAAGGGAAAAACAAGACAGACAAGACCTAGGGTGTTCTAAATGCGACCCCTAAAGAAGACAGATCACATACATAAGGCCTGCTAAAGATGCGTTGAACTTCAATAGGTGCACCCCGACCGACAGCATACGCACGTGTTAAAGTACAGAACAACTACGAAAGTAAACTATCGCAAAAATATACAGATGGTTATATTTATTTGTATGTTAAATATACACCCTTATTCCGAAGCACATTTGACTCCCAGAAGTGATCACAGTACCTTCATATTGTTTTTTTGATAAAATATTAACAATTAGACCAGGCACTAAGAACACGAAGGAAAATCACAGAATCACCACCATGTATGCATAGCTACACACACTACGGTTTTCTTTAGCAGTAAAAAAAAATAGAACTATAATTTCTGAATCAAACTCGCGTATTGCAGAAGTCGCGATCACTGAGTGACATAAGAATACTGAAACTAGCGGAAACTAGGTTTCCAAGAATATGGTATTGAAACATGGAATAGGGGAAGTTGAAATATAGAATTCAAACGGTATTACCCATGGAAGAATAGGGCATGTTGAGAGCATCGATCAGAAGGCAAGAAAATACTTGGCAGCAGAGAAAGGCGATAAAGAGCCATCCTCGACAAATCGCATTGTCCAGCGCTAACCTGCAACCAGGATACCGAACCGGAACTGAACCGTACACCGTGAAAAAGCATTAGTTTTAGTCGAAATGGAACTGAACTGCAACATTACGATTTTTTTAACTACGGAGGGAAACCGAAACGAAAAAATAAAGCCGGCAGATCGATGTTATGCAAAGCAGTGTGCAAAGTTAACGGAACGACCATAGGCACCGACTACGGCGGGGGGGAGGGGGGGGCCGAGCTTCTTCAGGAGTTTTACAGGTGGGGGGCGGGGCTGAAATCCCCCCCCCCCCGGCGATGCCGAAGCCTAACCCTCCCCATCCCACCTAACTTATCATTGCCAGAGTTTTGTCACCCGCATCGTTTGAGGTTCTTTTGACTTGCCTCGACCTTCTCACTTAAAATTTGACTGTGCCTTACTGCATCATTGTTCGCGCGGATAAACACAACTTTTAATTCTTACTTTGATTTATTTCGGCAAATTCTGGCACTAGGAGAGCAAGCCGATTAGAAATGCCAACGGCGGCTCCCTAATCCGTATTTTCTCACTTCAACATTATTTTAAGTTTCCGCTTTAAGCACCATGCACGTACACAATATATTGAATTATATACACAGAACAAAGTTTATTGTATATTTAAAGAGAAGGAGGTAGCTAATCAACAATTATTTCTAAATATATGCATAGCTTATGTCTAGAGAATGAATATGTTGCTGTATGTTCCCCTCGGTTCAAAATGCTTTGCGTGCTTTTTTTTTACCCTGGAAAATAAAACTACAGAATTTCGTGACCCCTTCGGCAGAACCCTTTATCAGCGGCGTGTGAAATGCACGTGAATAATATGTGTCTCAGTATCGCTTCTCTTTCCAGTAAGCAAAGCTAACGACTAATTAAAAAAACACTTCTAATAATTTACATTTTTTAGGGATGGAAACATCGTCGCCTGCATGTCATATGTATATACAGGGTGTCCCGATTAACTATTATGTACCAAGACTTAAAAAAAAGCTGTCAGCAATTATTTCACTACTTGGATTTAATTACGTATTTGTGATTATAGAACACGAGCCTTGCTATCATAATTATCAAAGTACCTATGAGGCATATGTAGGCACAGCCAAGGGACATCTAACTGTGGTATCTTCAGCGACGTACTAATTGCGTACTATGTTTTTTCGACCGATAAATAAACTCTGCGAAATATGATGAATACCACGTGGCTGCGATCCCACCCCATCTACCAATTTTAGCGCATTTCTTTACTATAACTAACTCCCTGAAAGAAATTTGAACTCTTTCTTGCACTTTAAATAGTGAAATATGTTACTTAAAATGTGCTTAACCGGACAAAATAATATTATAATCCTGACTGCTGAATTAAAAGAAAAAATTTTTGATTGTGTACTTCCACCTTGTTGGAGGCCACACACAAAAGTAAATTTTTTTTGCAAATATCACATTTTTTGTTTTTTATATTTTAAGATACCCCAAACATTAGCTACATATTGCAAAATACAGTATGTCCCTATCGCAATTAGTTTGGGTGTTACAGCGTGTTTTTGAACCTTTACCCTCGTATTGCGAAACCGAAACAAAACTGCATTGGTTTCGGAAATCAGTTATATTTCCTTTTTGTAATTATTATTCTAAGTATTTTTCATTATCAGCTGTTTGTATTATTAAATGGTATTCTTATGCTTGGTCATGCGTTTACTATTCTTGTAAAATCTTTGTAAAAACGACCACAAGGTGGATCCTGACGCTCGAAGAACGTTTGTTGTTTACCTTGGTTAGGCATCGCTTAGCTGCTGTTTAAATTGCAAATTGCGTTTTCGCAATGCTCGCAGGTACGAAGACATAAAAAGTAGATCACTTAGACCACTTTTTGAGTAGTATGGCAAAGGTCAGAGAGCAGAAAAGACGCAAACGTAAGTTTGCCGGGAACCAAGAGACGACGAAGCGTCCGTCTCCTGAGCTAGTGGACGCGGGCGTTTCAGCAAGCGCAAATAAGCTTGGGAACATCGAGAAAAGCTACGAAGCTATATCGCCTGATTCTGGTCTCCAAGGGAACAGGATAGTTGACTTTGATATTCTTTCTTCAGTTTTTTTTTAGTGCTAGCATGCCCTGTATGCAAGAATTCATCACTGAAGCTGCAAGAACGCTCTCATCAAGGGATTTGCTCTACCTGTGCGGTTGTGTGTGCTGTGTGTGGCTTCGAGCATTCGTTCAATACATCGAAAAGAACGGTGCCTGCTAATGAGAACAATGTTCGACTGGTGTATGCAATACGCCAGTTCGGGAAAGGGCATGAAGGTGCGACAACGTTCTCTAAAGTGACGAACATGCCTCCCCCTGCGCGCCATTCCGCCTACGACAGAAAATCATCTCAACTGTCTACAGCAGCTGAAAAAGTAGCATCGAAGTCGATGACTGATGCTGCTGCAGAAGTTTGTCTTGTCATAAGGAGTGATGAGTGTGGTGTTTCAGGTGACGGAACGTGGCAGAAGCGTGGACATTCTTCTTTGAAAAGCTGTGTGTCGGTGATTTCTGTGGACACAGGAAAAGTTATTGATCTTGAGGCACTTTCCAGCACATGCATGGCTTGCAAAACCAAACGAAAGTTGAACTCAACAAGTGCTTCATACGGGGACTGGAAGGCAAGTCACACTTCCTGCCAAGGAAACCATTAAGGAAGTACAGGTAGTATGGAGACGGTTGGTTTGTAGAAAATATTTGAGAGATCACAAGTAACACGAGGCTTGAAGTAGCTGGAGTACTATGGTGATGGAGATTGAAAGAGCTATGCCACTGTAAAGGGCATGTATGGAGAAAACAGCGTGCAGAAACTTGAATGCATTGAGCATGTCCAGAAGCGTGTCGGCTGCCGCCTCAGGAAACTCAAGAAAACAGTGCGGGGGCTTGGTGGGGAAGGAAAGTTGACTGATGCCCTTATTGAACGCCTGCAAAACTACTGTGGGATCGCTATAAGAGTTAACGTGGGAAACCTTTCAGAGATGAAACGAGCCACCCTGGCCAGCTTCTTCCACTGCAGCCCTGCAGATGCGCAAACAAAACACAGCCTGTGCCGTGTAGAACCGAACAGCTGGTGCGGGTACAAAAAGGTAGAATCACTCGGCCAAGGGAAGTACGTCCACAAAGGAGGACTTCCGAATGATGAGCGTAGCAGAGTAAAAGCTGTGTACAGCGATCTGTGCTCAGATGAACTTTTATCAAAGTATCTTCATGGCAAGACACAAAATGCAAATGCCTACTTCAGTGGAATTATATGGTAGCAGGCTCCCAAGGAGGTGTATGTCAGCTTGCCTACAATACTGTTTGCCTTGAATTACGCTGTTGCACACTTTAATAATGGTAGCATAAGCACCCTGGACATACTGAAGCAGGCTGGCATTGAACCAGGGTACTTACTACACGACAGGAGCTTGCAATGCCAGAGACCGCCAGCGCATGCAGAAGGCTCTGCGCAATAAATCACGACATGCATACAACCTGTACATATAACGAAGGGCAATGTCCAAGAACAAGGCATGTCGTTGAAACCAGAGATTTTTGACGAAGACTTTTCTTCAGTGTATAATTTAGGCTCACACATACATCTAAAGCACGGCGACCTCTTAATGAAATAGCGCATCATATTCAACGGCTTCTATCATTTGCTTAAATTTATTTCGGCTATTCACTCATAGGTGTCTGCCACTGTGTATGGACACATTCGTGGTCCATCCTTCAGAATGTGTATGTACCATTCTGGCAAAGCCGGTACGTAATCCTATAATGTATTTTCATGTTATGTGGCGTGCTTCTCTGTGCCTACGCCAGTCATCACCTTTCTTCCCTTTACAATCATTATACACAGTCAAAAAACAAACCACAAAGCTCGCCTTCGTGCCTATCATTCGCCGCCAGCGTTTCCAAGAAAACATTACGGTTACATAAGCTCAGTTGTCGGGAAGCGTCAGAAGCAGCCAGTAATCTTTGAATTCTATCGAGTTACATTCTTAAAGACGAAGCTTAAACGTCCCCCCATTTTTTTTTTTTTTTTTTTTGTGGTGTTGCAAGGAACCGAGTGGGCCACGGCGATCCTACTAAGACTGACATCAAACGGCAGCTTGAAAACGCTATCGCGTTAGAAGAGGTGCTTAAGTTGCCACGTAACAGAATTATATTTTCTCGTATATTCAAATTACAATCGCACGCTATTATGTTGGTAGGTTGCGTGTTACTCGTACGTTATGAATTTTTTTACGCATTTTACTTTGAGAACTTCAATTAGTTCAGTAACGTTTATGCGCCACGCGAAGGGCCTGCGTGGATTGGGATGCATGGTTCGAGCTGATTTTCTTGGCCGGAAACTCCGCCGCTGCCACTGACACCAGATTTTCTGCGACACGGGCGGATTACAATACCCGCTAATGCGAAATTCAAGCGCAGCTCTGTACGTGTTTTCATTTCGTGATATATTAGCTGGCACGCACTATCTGTCTCGTGCGACACATTGCAAACTGAGCGAAGTGTGGCGCGAACGCCTCGCTGATCGGGATATCGGGAGAGGCAGCGCGTGGATGATGGGTTCGCAGCAGCCGCCGCTGACAGACCTCTCATTCAGCGTTTTGTCTACGTATGTGGCATCGATGGTGTCATCGGTGAACAGACGATGCGTGCTACTCCGTCGCCAACTCGTAGCGATCGTTTCCAGAGAGCGCGTCTTGCGCAGCACTGCGCTTTTCTTCTCACGCTTTCGCCTAACCCCCCTCCGCTATCCGCCTCGTGGTTCCGCTGCACTCTTCTCCTCCGCTTTCCTCCTCGCGCCTTCTTCGCTATCGATGGCTTTCATGTCCCGCTGCGCACCGCGTTCGCTTTCACCTTTCGGTGTGCTCGTTCGCTAGGTTACGAGGGACAAAGCCAACGCTCGCCGCAGGAACGGGCGCCTAAGATATGCGCTCTAAAACACTTACAGACAGGAAAACAAATAGACTGGACTAGCCCTCGTCCGGACTACTTGTTTCCCTCTGTGTAAGTGTTCTTCAAATCCGTGTTGTAAACGTGAATGCGAAGTACAGCAACCAACTAGACCGCCTCACTGGTATGACTTTATTTTACGACCGTCTAGTAGTCACATGTGGGTTGCAGCGCAAGCGTAATCGGGTAAAGTAGACGTATAATTTGACGCCAGTTATTTCTGCTTACTGCGACGAGTTCTAAATGTAAATAGATGGGGCTAGACTTTAGTGATTATTCGCTTTAACTTTCCAATATATGCGCGCGCCGTAAACGGTTTTATTAATATGGTAGTTGATGCAATTAGTCTAGTGAATTGATTGCATTGACTTTTCTTGCGCATGATGTCCACCTTGGCGGATAGTACATCTGTATAAGTGCGCCGGGTGCCGACAGCTTCGTGTGCGCTGTATTCTCGCCACTCAGTTCGCGTTGAAGCGAGAGGCAGCACCAAGGTCAGTTCGTTCGCTGCTGTGGGCCCTATTTTGAAAGCGATCGTCTTACGGGACGGACGGACGGACGGACGGACGGACGGACGGACGGACGGACGGACGGACGGACGGACGGACGGACTGACGGGTTTCCTTGTTGTGTAGACAGAGTAAGGCTCACGCATTAAAAAAAGTGAGGTTATTTATTTATTTACACGGCTGCTAAATATGCCAGGAACGGTATCGTTTTGGCATATGACACATTTAACATGGCCCCATTACCAAATATAAATTTCGCATGCGTAGAATTATCTCGGGGCATTGGGAAGCTTAGCTGAGAACGGCAGTACGATCCCTTCGAACACTTGCTTAACGAATTTTTCGCAGAGTCTATTTCATCCAACCAGACCAACTTCGCTACAAGTTTGCCATGTCGATACCTCTTCTTTCGCTTAATTTACTCTGGGTGGAATCTGCAGCGACCCTTTTTGCCCGCTCTCAAGCAGCAGTGCGATCCTGACCCTAGAAAAATTCCGGTGACAAATTTTTGACACTCAACTTAATAAAGCCAATCTAAGTTTTTTGTCCTACAGTATACTGCAGGTACAAGCTCTTAATGTGTTCAGATATGAGGAATGTGTTGCATGTGTCGAGCTCGTGCATGCAGCTTTCTTGCTGTACAGCAGTAAAATTCACTTTTCAAAGATTATCTAACTCTGCAGCAAAGCTAGTGTCAGCTGGAGAGTTCTATATAGTTATCGGTTATTGTACCTCTTTTTCTTTCAGAGCATTCAGAGTGCTTAACCGGAAGTACTTTGAAAACTCTGTTTGTAAACATAAGTAAGAGTCTATACTAGGCGAACGAGCGAAATTGTGCGCCTGTCTTATAAAACGTACTCACAACGTTCCGGAGCGCTTGCATACGTAAGTTATTGCCAAGCCTTCCATTAACCCATGCACTTTGAAATTTCCCTACGCATCATCTCGTAACCTGGCCCATACTTGAACAAAACCTAAACAAGCTGTCCCGTTTAGTTTACCGAGAACACTGAGGAACCATACTGCGAGCCTCGCATAACGCATGAAAACATTCAAAAAACACGGGTTTGGTACTTATTTGCGACAGTCATGGTTAAGCCAAAAATAGCAAACTATCGCTGCAGGTTATATCTAAGAAAGATGACCTCATCTTCTCTGAATATAAATTTGGTGCAACGCAGAGCTCTCGGGACACTGGGAAACAGCCGACAATGGCCTATGACTTAGCAGGACTTTAGTGCGAATTAGTGGATTCACGATTCTGAAGCAAACTTTTACTATCGCGAAGAAAACGATATGAAGGACGAGGAACACGAAGAAACACAAACGATCGCTCAACTGTATTTTTTTTTTTTTCGTGTTGCTGGTCTTTCGACTAGTTTTCTTCGCGCTGGTAAATGTTTTCTTCAAGGCCGTATGATGCTTTAAAACAGCTGATCAGTAAATTTTTGTAAAAACTGCAGCTGATCTACATAATTTTAGCTTCAGGTACTAATTTCCCATATATAGAACCCCCCCTCCTTCTATTTATGTTTTATCTCAATGACCTGTCTTCTTTTGCGAGGCCATATAGCGTTCTAAATTTTACGGCGCTCGGAAAACCCCCTCGATGCTCCAGAGCACTTTAATACGTAATTCCTTGCCAAAGCAGCAAATTAACTCGAACATTTCCAATTTGGCGCAAACATTAACGAAAAATTCGCCCCTTATTTAAGCGAAATACGAACAAGCTGCTTTGTTTAGTACAACGAAGACGAAGGAGAATACAACAACCAACGTTCACTACAAACCTCGTATAACACATGCTTAGAGGCGAAAAAAACAGGAGTTAAGTAAATATTGACACGTGTACTTGTTTATATTTCTCCGGTGACCGCTTTTCACCGTCTAAGAAATGTTATCGCTCAGTGCAGGACGCGCCTGCATGCATCCGAAGTTTCTCGAATTCTGTCGATGGGTCTATCCACTGTATGTTGTCACTGAACCTTGTATAATCTGATTGCTTGTATGCGCTACGCGTATTGTGTAGAACTTTCTGGAAGACACGCGCGCACCGGCGATTTTTCTGGAACCTTCGATGACTCATGCATTGAAGTCGACGCGCATATAGAATAGATTCTCGACGATTGCCGACTGTGTTCGTCGCTTTTGCTGAGCTTTAAGTGTAGCCTGTTTTTCTAGGCACTGATCCGCCTATTAAATTTAGTTTCGCCATTCACACTTTTGTTTCTGTGCCCTAGACTGTCGCTGCCACCTGACATCTGCGTCACTGCCCCGTGAAATCTGGGGGTGGTGCTTTGCGTTCATCTACCGGACGCCCCCGACAAGCCGTAATCCAAGCCCGGACAGCGAAGACAACATCAACGTCGTCCAGATCATCGAGCAAGCGCAGGCTATACCACCTACCCCCGGAGCATTGACTTCTACCGGAGAAACCAGGAAGTGCATGGCTACGACAACAGCCACGATGACAGCTACAGTTCCGCATAAACAAATCGCGTTGCAGCAGCCCATGAACCACCGACCTTCTACAGATCGCCATTTGGAGACCCAGAAAGCTAGCTGAAAACGTACGAAAGAGTCGCTACGTTCAAAAACTGCAACTACGACGACAAGCTGCGCCATGTTTATTTCTGCTTGGAAGACTCCGCCAGGACGTGGTTTCAGAACCGCGAGTCCACCCTGACAACGCGGGACCTCTTCCGCGTCAGCATCTTCAACACTTTCACGAGTGCCGTCCGCAAGAAGAGGGCTGAAGCGATATTGGAATGACGTAATAGTTCTGCGGAAATCCGCAAGGCGGAGAGAAGCACCAGACCATGACTAATTTTTCTTGAACTGCGAGGTCTTTTTTTTTATTTCGAGCAACCCTTCTGGTTGTCTTTGTAGCAATTGCTACGATTAGGTGGATACTGGAATTCCATGCGCAGCTCCTAAATGTGAGCATTACGATCCAGATAGAAGAGATGAACCGCCTGTTCCGCCACGCTGATAGGGCCATGTCTGAGGAAAAGAAAGTTCGCTTCCTGATGCGTGGTGCGAAGCAAGAGCTTTTCGCTGGACGGATCCTCAGCCCGCCCAAGATCGTATAGCTGAGTTTTCGACAAAGGCCACGACGATTGACAAACCTCTCGAAATGCGTACTAGGCAGTGCAACCACCGCTCGATACTAGACAACGCAGACCTTCAAGCACTCTGCTCCAATGATTCGCGATTGACGATAAGGGCAGTAGTGAGAGAACTCTGGAAGTTGTTCCCAGTGTCTTAGCCCCAACTTAATTCGATTGCTGACGTTGTCTGAGAGGAAATTCAGCGGTCACTGGAAATGCCAGTGCCAGATACTACGGTAAGGGCCGTAGTATCGCGAGAGGAGTTTCCACGAAAGACCAACACACCGAGTTTGAGACCAAATTAGTACAAGAGCACCTGGTTCGTACCCCACGTCGTGACGGCGCTGGTCGTAACGGCACTTCTGGCGTGTCTGTGAAGCAGAAAGACGAATGCGGGAATCTGGCGTGCTTGGGTCACTCTGGCTATAACATTGCGATTGTACTCTGTCAGCGAGTCGAGTTGGGTCGAAAGGAGAGTCTCGAAAAGCAAAGTCAGCTCACAGCCAAAGAGGATATAGAAGGATGAGTAGCTAGCTGTGTCGTGGTGCGAGGAATCGTAAGCGAACGTGACAAATGGTAGAGCAGTGTCCAAGTCGCGATGGTCGGAGGAAACATACATTGTTAGCATGTCAGTTAATGTGTGGTTCAGGCGTTGGGTAAGACCGTTAGTTTGAGGATGGTAAGCGGTAGTAAGCTTGTGTTAATAGCACATGATCGAAGTAAGTCGTCTATGATTCTGGCAAGAAAGTATTGTCCGCGATCGGTTAGAAGTTGACGTGCACCTTGGTGTAAGATAACGTCGTGAAGAAAGAAGTCAGTGACATCTTTAACGCAACTGGTTGGTAGGGCTCTATAGTAATGGTACAGAGGGTTGTATAGTCCGTAGCGACTGCAATCCACCTATTTCCGTCATTTGATATAGGGATTGGTCCGATAAGATCAACGTCAACGCTAAAAAGAGGGTCGGCCAGTATATCCAAAGGCTGCAGCAGACCAGCAAGATGCACAGCTGGTCTTCTCCGGCGTTGACACGACTCACACGCGGCAACATAGTGCCGGACGGAGTCGTTGAGACGGGGTCAGAAAAGCCGTCGCCGCATTCGGTCATAGGGCCGAGTGACGACAAGGTGTCCAGTGGTGGGAAGGTCGTGCAGTTGCTGGAGTACAATCCGTCAAAGATGAGGCGCAATGATGGTTAGGACCTGGGGCCCGTCAGGGTGCATGTTGCGGAGATACAGGATGTCATTTCGTAGCATGAACATGTGAAGGGATCGGTCAGACGGATCAGAGAGCAGGCGTTAGATAATGTGCTGTAACGATTCATCGCGTCGTTGTTCGGCAACAATGTCTTTCAAGGCGGAGAGTGAAAGAAGGCAGACCAGTGCGACATCCACTAAACCGTCCGGTGCATCCACGGGATGACGAGACAGGCAGTCGGCCTCCTGATGTAGACTACCTGACTTTTAGGCCACAGTGTATGCGTATTCCTGCAGCTGTAGGGCCCAGCGACCGAGGCGTCCGGTGGGATCTTTGAGGGAAGAAAGCCAACAAAGGGCGAGGTGATCGGTTGTAACTGTAAATGGTCGACCACACATGTAAGGTCGGAACTTCCCCATCGCCCAAACGAGGACAAGACACTCGAGCTCGGTAATCAAGTAATTGCGCTCGGCTAGGATAGGCTAGGATAGGAGGCAACTGGGTGGGCAATAACGCGGTTGTGCGCACATTGGTGTTGAGCTAAAATTGCGCCGATGACGTAGCCACAGGCGTCTGTGCGGATTTCTGTCGGAGCTGAAACGTCAAAATGGGCGAGAACACGAGGAGTGGTGAGGAGCGTGCTGAGCTGCGAGAAAGCAGACGCTTGTTCAGAGCCCCGGCAGAAAGGAACGTCTTCCTTGAGGAGGTCAGTCAGGGGACGGGCAACATGGGCGATATGTTCCACAAACCTGCGGAAGTAAGAGCAAAGGCCAATAAAGCTTCGAACATCCCTGACACAAGTTGTTACGGGGAAATTCTGCACAGCATGAACTTTAGCGGAGTCGGGGCGAATGCCTGACGAATCGATGAGATGTCCGAGCATGATTATTTGGCGGTGACCGAAGTGGCACTCGGACGAGTTGAACTGCAAGCCAGCTGTGCGAAAAACAGAAAGAAAATGAAAGTCTTTTATGATGGGGTTGCGAAAGTTGAAGAGAATACGATGAAGTCATCCAAGTAGCACAAACAGATGAACCACTTCAAGCCACGCAAGAGCATGCCCATCATCCGTTCAAGGGTCGCCGGGGCATTGCACAAGCCAAAAGGTATTACCCTGAACTAATATAGGCCGTCTGGTGTGACGAATGGGGTCTGTTCACGGTCCGTTTCCTCCACGGCAATTTGCCAATATCCAGAGTGAAGGTCTATCGATGAAAAATAAGTGGCACTGTGGAGACAATCTAGAGCATCGTTAATGTGGGGAAGGTGATGTACATCTTTCTTGGTGATCGTGTTTAGATGACGACAGTCAACGCAAAATTTCCAGCTGTTATCCTTCTTTTTGACGAGAACAACAGGGGAAGCCCATAAGCTGGAAGAATGTTCAATAATCTCTTTGGCAAGCATTTTCTCAACTTCGCTCTGGATAACTTGTCGCTCAGAGGGTGGCACCCGGTATTGGCGTGGGCGAACAAGCGCTGCATCACCGGTATTTATGTGATGCGTCACGACCGTAGTTTGACCCAAAGGGCGATCGTTCAGGTCGAAAATGTCGGAGTACGACTCGAGGAGGCCACCGAGCTCTGCGGCTTATTGGATTGAGAGGTCTGGTGCAATCATCTTTGTAAAGTCACAGGGGTGGGGCCGATGCAGAAGGCGCAGAATGAGCACTGGTCGAAGACGGCGCAAGAGATAGAGCGTAGATAGAGCGTAGCGCACTCGCGCTACAGTGACAACGTGGCAAGAGACATGCCTTGACGAAGTACTTGTGGGCACTGTCCGAAATTTAGGATGGGAAGACATGTCTGATTGCCCGCTACAGAAACGATGGTGCGGGGAAAGGAGACGCTGTGAGAAAGCAGGACTGAAGTCACGGGAGGAAGGACATGGTCTCCGTCAGGTACAGGTGGGCAGGCTAAAGCAGTGATGCAGGTTGCTGCTAGAGACGGGAATCGAATAAAATCTGCAGAACAAAGCTGAGCTGGAGTTTGATCAGGTAGGTCAACGGGAAGCTGTAGGTCAAGTTGTACAACACCGGCTGAACAGTGAATCAGAGCAAAATGGGCGGTCAAAAAGTCGAGTCCGAAGATCGCATTTTGAGGGCAGCGTTCGAGCACACTAAACAAAACGGACGTGCGGCGGCCGGCGACACTCACACGTGCAGTACACATTCTAAGCGCAGCCGAAGTACCGCCCGTCCGTGACCGTCCGCAACCTGGAGCAGTCGAGTCGGAGCAGGAGTAAGTACTTTCTTCAAGCACGTTCGAAGCTCCGCACTCCTGATGGAAACTTGCCCTCCAGTGTCGATGGGTGCTGTAACAGGAAAATGATCCACGTCAGCGTCAAGAAGGTAGCGATCAGTAGACAGAATCAGCAGAGGAATTTCAGGCCGGGCTGCTAGAGCAGCGTCACCACGAGAAGCTACCGTTAGTTTCGCGTCGGAGAGCGGCAACGGTAAGCTGGGGACGGGGAGCGACGCATCTGGGGCCAACGGGAGCGGCGACTGTGTGGCGATGACGAGCGGCTAGTCGCAGTGGCTCGAGCGTTGTCCGGTGCGTCTTCAGCCTCACTGGAGAGTGCAGATGGGCGAGGATTCAGTGGGGAGCGGCGGTAGGCGGGAAAGCTTGGTCGAGAGTGGGCTGGCCAGGAACTTCGGCAGTGGCGAGAGATGTGGCCCACACGTCCACAATAAAAGCAGATGAGTCTATCATGAGTGCGCCATTTGGCCGAGTTGCTATAGCTTCAAAATGGACCGTATTGGCTCCTGCGAACAGGGGTAGAGGCAGCAGATGAAGCAAAGTCAGGATGGTTGGCGGAACAGATGGACGGAAGGCCTACATAAGCAAGTTCTCGGCGAATCACCGACTGAATGAGAGACACGAGCGGCCGAGGATCGTCAACGCACTGCCTCACTGGCGTTGCAGGAGACGCTGCTTCGATTTCTCGCCGGACGATACGTACGACATTCTCGGAGTAGGTGGTCTCACGCGGTAGACAAATGTCTTCGCACGTCGATGAAGCTGCGCTATTTGGGTAGACGCGTAAACCGTTGAACTATGCGGCGGCTCTTCGTGTCTTCAAAGCGGCGACATTGGTTAATGATCTCATTGACCGTTATATTCTCGTAAACAAGCAGGTTAAACGCGTCGTCCACGACGCCTTTTAAAACGTGGCTGATCTTGCCTGCCTCTGCCATATTATCCACCTTGCGGAAAAGGCGAGGACGTACTAGACGTACGCCACGTCAGTTTCAATGGACGTCTGTGCACGGGTCCCAAAGTCCTTCTTAGCAGCACGTTGGCGGCCAACGGCCTTGCCGAACAAATTTCTAAGCTTTTGTTTGCACTGATCCCAACTTGTAATCTCTTCTTCATTTGTCTCGAACCAGACCCGGGCTGTTTATTTTTTTAGGCAGAATATTATATTAGCCACCATACGCTTGTTAGCCCATCCGTTGTGTGCGCTGACCCATTCGTAATTCTGCAACCAGCCGTCGACCTCGACGTTGTCAATCCCTGAAAACATGCCGGGTTTGCGAGGCTGGGCCAGAATGACCGTCGGTGGCGACGATGGAGCCGTGGTTGAAAACTCTCCTTCGGATGACATGGCGGCCAGGTTACGTCCGCTGCGGAGCTCCGTCTTGCGCAAGTGATTACCCAGCAACTCCACCAATGATGTCACATGAAGGAAGAAGCGTACATCTATTCACAGAGGCGTTTTAGTGGCGGAGCCAACAAGCGTAAACAGCAGAAACACTAAACTCTTCTTCGTTATCTCCAAGGCCACCATCAGCGTCGTCTCCTTCCCACATTACAGACTGTGACAATATTAACGGCACGTGTATTTAGGCAAACAATGTTTCGCCAAGCATTACACTTCGCTGAACTTGAACAAGGTGTCTTGTAGAGTCGACCTAGGACACTGGGAAACAGTGTGGATAACGACAGTATATGACACTCTGGTACGCTTGTATAAGACATTTTCTACAAAGGCTGTAGTTAACCTACACAGCTAGGTTAAACATTGATCGTTCGTCACTCAAAACATCCTTCCTATTTCAATAAAATATAACCTTCCTCGCATGGTTCACCGAAGAGACATGGAAAAGCATTATGCAAAAAAGGGGTGAGGCTTGCAGACAGGACACAATAGCCGAGAAGTGGACAACACGAACGCCGACTATCAACTGAAGGGAGCACTGAGGCGAAAAAAGAAAGAAGACACAAAACTCATCTGCACAAGCTCAGGAATGGTATAACCACGTGTCAGTCGGGTACATGTGTCGGTCTGCGTGAGAGATAACTGTTAAAGCACTTAATATCTTCCTTGTGTTCGAAGGCTGACTCACGCACGCACTTCCACCGTTATAGATATGCCATGCCTCTACCATAAGACGCGTTAGGTCATTCTTATGCCTGTACAATATCGCGCATTCACCTAACTCTGGCGTGCAGTTACAATCTTGGCAATGCAGGGAAAGATCAGAAGGTGATCCACCGGTTAAAGACCTTTTATGCTCCATTAGCCTTTGATTGATACACCGCCCCGTTTGCCCTACGTAGAACTGGCAAAGAACTGCTAAGGGGAATTTTATAAACCACACCCATACGACGGTCAGTAAACCTGTTGTTCTTATTGTGCTTCACTGGACAAATATCTGTTCTTTCTTTGCCTTTTACCTGCTTCTTTTTCCTCTGCACGACAGCGCATATCTTACCTAGCTTATTAGGAGCAGTGAAAGCAACATTAATATCATATCTACTTGCAACTTTTTTAAGCCTGTGCGACACTGAATGAATGTAGGGAATAGCCACTACTCTTTTTTTTTCTATTACTACTTTCTGTAATCAGGTCCGTCCCCCTCGAAACCGACTTCTTTAGGCGCTCAGCCACAATGGCCACTCATACGCTAGGATAACCTGCATCACCTAACCTAGTGTAGGAGTGGCCACTGTTAATCTCCGAAATATATTTTCTCCTCGCGCACTGGAACTTCCTTGCTCGAGATCGGCGCACTTCCCAGCTTACCGACGTTGAGAACATTTTTTTTTTTGTTGTTTACGAAAGCTCTTGATGGCTCCTCAACTGCGTAATTTTCCAGGTCTAGACAAAGTTTTGTTTTTTGCAAGATTTAACAGTCTATCAAATAGGCAGTCTCTTTTAAAAGAGTTGTCATTGATGGTGCCATCGCGAAACGTTTCCACGGATTCGGTATACTGTATTCTTCAATGTTGCTATTAATTTATGCAAAAACCAACATTAATACTATTTTTTCACAAATCTTCAAAGACTTTATGTTTATTTAATTGAATCACTGGTCAATATTCCAGTGCTCCGATACTATGAAGAAAAACTCACCGTCCTTCGTCTCGTTTGAAGAACCACCAGGGCTTCTTAATGTACATGTCGGTGCACTCGAAAAAACTTGGCAACACGTCGCAGTAGTCGTGCTCTCTGTTCTCCACGCACTTGAAATTGCAGATGTTTTCGCTGGAATGTCTGTTCATTGAATCTAAGCAAAAATAATGGTCATCTTTGCTTGTGTGCCGGCACTTCTCTTCCTCCATTATGTAGTAGTATCCAGAATTGGCCTTGACGCACAGGTTATAGATACCGGCATCGTATCTGCACTGCAAGGCAAAGAACAAAAACAGCAAGGCTTAGGGCACCGTGCAGTTCAAGCGACTGAGAAACCAGCGACGCGGAGCGCGAAGGTACTTTTTGGTACACAATCAAAATGAAATTGAGAAAGATAAAGGGCGCTGACGACTACGTGATCACTTCATATGAGCTTTAGTTTACATCGTGCCTATCGTCGCTCTTTCAAGGTTCTACGCCCGTTTTACTTCGGTGTTGTTCTATCTTTGTCGACATTATAGGATACCCTTGCTGGCAGCAGGTTTCCATGCGCACTGTTGCACTGAAAGCGTACTTATTTTAGTTTGTATGAAAAGTGGCTCCGCTTGTGGGTACACAAAATTTGACGCGTACTTCGCGAACCGTAAAGATCCCTGATGGGCGCCGTACCACAACCTTATATTGTAGCAACAGCCAAGGCTTCCTGAGAAAAATTCCGTAAAAAAATGTCAACGGCAGAAATGACGGCGTGTTTACAGCTCATAACTTTAGAACAAGAAATATATCGCAGTTTTGACTGAAATTATCATGTTAAGTTTTTTTTTGTTTACTCGGTGTCGCTTGTGTAGTTTGCCACACTCACTCACATAAAGTGTCGGTGCGCGTCAAGCGCTATACGCGAGCTCTACACAAACCTTTTGTTTATGCGTAGTTAAAGGATTGGGCATATTTTATTTGGATCTTCGTAGCAGAATCGTGATGGCTCCTTTTAATATTGAGTTACATAATTCTAAACTTGGCTCTTAGGGTTTCGTAAAATCTAACGATTTTGGTCCCGCATTTCAAGCATATTTCAAAGAAGGGATGTCACTTATGAAATTATCAGAAAAACACTGGTGAAAATATCAAGTTAATGTGCACCGGTATAAAACTTTTTTTTATTTCAAAAATATTGTTTTTACTAGGCAGATCGATATGCGAGAAACGACATAAACAAAGTACTGGTAGCAAAAGTGCCTTCAATTTTTTGCAGCTCCTATCCGCGACACGTTTTACTTTGTAACGGACTCGCGAAGGTTAGTAAACTGTCAATTCAAAGGAAGAGAGGCTTACTTAAAAACTGCGCTTACTTAAAAAAAAAGCAGTTTCAGAATTTACCAGGCTGCTCCTTTACTAGAACCTGCACATGCATATATACCGCGAAATGCACCATATAACTGCGAGACCACGTCCTCAACGGCTTTAGTTTCGCGTTTCACAACGCACAGGCGCCAATGTCGAGAACTTTCTGTCCATCTGTATCTTGTACAATGCAAGAGTTGATCATCAAAAGGTCATGACGAGAAAGCGAAAATTAAGTTCGTTTAAACTAAGGCACCAAAACTGGAATATAACCTGCAACCTCCGATAAATGACAATCCAGCCAACTGCCCACTGTTAAAGCACCACCGCTGCAAAAATGTAGCAGTGACTGATGGAATACCAATTAACCACAATACAAGGAACAACCTTAACAAGAACGGTGATGACCATACAATGGAAGCCTGCACTTTGAGAGCAACGCGCACGTCTCGACTGATTATGGTACGTAGTTAGCCCGGCATTAGAGTCCGAAGCTTTAAGTTAGTGAGCGTTCTTTTTTTTTTTTTTACTTGTCGCCCAGTAGCTCGATGGCAACTTCTTTTGGCGTGGCCCCGAAGGCCCAAAACCTGCTGTTGCACAATCACAAACACTACGAGCTGCAGGCCCTCAGACTTTACTTCTACTGACGCGATTGAATGCCAAGTGGCTTTCCAAGGGCAGTGCTTTCGCTTCTATGACTCAAACTCTGCGTACCGTAAATACCAAACTACACACCGCATCCAATGTATAGCACTCAGTGGTCACACCTCTGACACAACAAAAAGAGCCAGACCAGGGCCACAAACCAAGAAGTACAAGTGTAATAAACGTTATTAAAGATGAACTTTACATAGTCCGCGTTTTAGATGCCGCTTAGTCCGTGGGTGCGTTTCTTATTTCCTTCTTACTCGTCGCAGTAGCCGAGAGGCTATGACGTTGCGTTGCTGGGCTCGATGTTACGAAGTCAATCCCGGCCACGGCGGCCGCATTCAGTTGGGGGCTAAATGCAGAAACGCTCGCGTACTTATATTTAGGTTTCCGTTAATTACCCCGAGCTGGTCTAAATTAATCGGTTCTCCCACTACGGCGGGTTTCATAATACAATCGTAGTTATGGCACGAAAAACCACATAATTTAATTTAGCGAACTTAATGACCGGCCGTTCCTTCTAAAATTATTTTTTCTTCTTACACACGCAACCATTCATCTATGCGAAATCTACTTCCTGCGTTAAAACAAAATTCGTCAGCCACTTTGATTTGGCATAACTTCAGTACTACGGTACAGGAAGCGGACAGGTGAAAAACAGCGGGAACTTAGCAGAAATCGGTTGACACTGTAAAGCCGCAAGTCCAAGGAATGTTAATAAGACAATAATAGACGGCACAGAAGAACGTGTCTAGACTGTGCTAATAAATTTGCACGAGGGAAGTCTTCAGAGTACGAAAACAAAAGATTAATTCCACAGAAGTTATGTATATTGCAGTGCCGAAATTACAGCCGGCGCTTCATGTAGAGGCGGTTTCTACTGCAGGAGGTAGCTAGTTTACTATTCCGTCGTATCGACCATTGCTTATAGTGGCCTAGATTCGTCAGGACAACGGCTGTCAGTTTCAAGCTCGTTTGTTCGTCATGCCAAGAAAACTACGCCACCAAAATGGAGCAATACTGTGCACCTTAGACAGCGATATTACGAAATTGGCCTCCTACTTCAGTATACAATACCTGAATAACATTCGGTCTATTTCGCACGGCTATAATGCACACAACAGTTTTATTAACCCTGTATGGTTTGTTCGTTTTTACAGCGATGCTGTCTATGGCTACCCTTCGGGAAAATCTCGGCGGCGAACAGGAAATGTCTTGCGGCAAAGCCAACTTCCTCGTAGCTCTGTAGCTACGAGGAAGCTTGTAGCTACAGCTTTGTAGCTCTCAATCTAATGTAGGCATCCAGGAAAAAAATCAGAATGACATTGGCTGCTAAGGCGACTTAGCAGCCAATGCCGAGTTTTATTTACTTGTCATAATAAGTTCACAGTGAGGTTGTAAGCGTTACAGAATTCCCCTCTGCTGTCTATTGTTAGATACGGGGCCGTTTCCTGAGCCTACTTCGAGTTCCCCAGACCACATCGAATCGCACCACAACTAATTAAGGAGCGCAGAAGCACGGATACCACATTCCTGAGGCGTGGCACGTGCAAACAAGTTGGCGGCCCCCACTTCGTGTGCCGCCGGTGGAGCTATTCACTGCTTGACTCTTCCCGAAAGTGAAGCGAGAGCCTGGCACTGTTGCGGCTAAAGTGGGTCCCAAGGCAAGACGGCTGTAATGCACCGTGAAGCCACGACCGCGTCACCTCCATCCGGCTATTGTGACGGCGCATTGCAAGTCAGCAAGGCAAGACTGCAGGGAGAAGTAAGCCCTTTGATAATTGGGGGCACGGGCGTCTACCATTGGCCGAAAATGACACTTGAGCGGGCTCGCTGATTCGCCGAAAATGGCGTCATCTGAGCGGGCTCGCCCATTGGCCGAACGTGACGTGTCTTCGAGACACCGAAGGGCTTAAAAGACGCAGACCGGGAGCAGCAGAGAGCATTCCGAGAGCATTCCTTGATTCATCTCCTTCGAACGGGCCTCAGCGTCCGAGTTGCTGCCGGCCCGTAATGACTCTAAGACTGTTAATATACGCTCACTGTAAATAATGTAAAATAAACCTCCCAAGTTTTCATCCCGAAGTCCTCCTCAACTCCTACACTGTACATGGGCATCTTCGGAGAGGGTACGGTTATAGAAAGCGGCTGTAACTCTAGTTTTACTAATCAAAACTATCCTGCAAAATATTAAATGAGAATTAGCCGCTAGCGCGACTCTAACATCACGCCGAGTTTCATTTACTTTTCTTGATTACGTAGTTCACAGTGAACTTGTATGTATTGTGGAATGCCCGTCGGCTGTCGATTCATGGGCTTCTACGAGAGGAAAACGTACAGCCCCGTGTTTGTCCACTAGAATAAAACTCGAGTCTGTCCAGGTTTCATTCAACTTATTTTCCAGGTTTCATTCAACTGAAGTATACTCAATCGCAGATTACAAACAAACATGTTTTGTTTCGTGCACTCCCTTGGACTGCGCCCCGGTCAACGAACATAGTCGCTCGCGTCGAGGCTCGGTTTAACGGCCGCCTGCGTCGACAACGCCTGCGTCTTTAGGGCGGCGTCGTAAAAGCCCTTCCGAAGTAGCTCTGTGTATGTGTGGCGTAGATCGTGAGGTAGTGAGTGCCTGATATTTCTTTGCATTTCGCATGACAGATGCATATTTATGTGTATAGTTACATGCCCACAAAGATCTATACCAACATAATTTATACCACCGTAGCAGCTTCGCTGGTGAACCAACTTCGAAGAGAGGAATGCCTCAATTCTTTTTTTTAATCTTACATACCTTCTCACGTACGTCTAAGATAACGTGATACTTATACCACAGAGCTTTATACAATAATTACTATAGAGGGAACTCTGGCGCTAGTGTCTACAATAGCTGCTTTGGGCGGTTCAGACAGCATGAGAATTATGGCAAGCACGTGGATTTGACTGAACTTCGTCCTTCTGGCTTCAAATGGCTTCGTGACTTTGTAAAACCGTAGTTTTCTATGAAGTCATCATCATCATCAGCCTAGTTACGCCCACTGCAGGGCAAGGGCCTCTCCCATACTTCTCGAACAACCCCGGTCATGTACTAATTGTGGCCATGTCATCCCTGCAAACTTCTTAATCTCATCCGCCCACGTAACTTTTTGCCGCCCCCTGCTACGCTTCCCTTCCCTTGGAATCCAGTCCGTAACTCTTAATGACCATCGGTTATCTTCCCTCCTCATTACATGTACTGCCCATGCCCCATTTCTTTTTCTTTATTTCAACTAAGATGTCATTAACTCGCGTTTGTTCCCTCACCCAATCTGCTCTTTTCTTATCCCTTAACGTTACTCCCACCATTCTTCTTTCCATAGCTCTATGTAATGCTAGTACTATGTAATAAATAATTAAATAAACGTTATTAAACCTGTCCGACGGCAGGATTCGAACACAGGGCCTCTGAAACAGAAGCACGATATGGAAACCATTACGCCAGGGACAGTTTCTTCTATTTATTGCCTGTTTTGTACTACTGTATCAAACAACAAATGGCAGTGGGGAAAACCAGATATAATAGTAAGTTTTCAACACCAAGTGTCAACCTTACTGGGCTGACTATTTTAGATTTCTTAGAATGCAATCAAGGGTTCCATCCTCGACAGCCACGCAGGTACACTTCCTTGGGCTTTCTGAATTTCTACTAATCTGTACATGCATTCTGAAAAATACATTCATGCGAGCAGAGCATCCGGATCGCAGTGAAACCCCGCCATACGGGCGATCCATAAACAGTGAAGACCAACTAGCATAATAGGGTCAAACGGCAGTCCATCTTGGTTTTATACAGATAAATATCTAATAAAAGAAGGACTTCATCCCTAGTGGTGCTTGCGTTATTTTCACCCGCTTAAGCGCGTCTTTCCCTTTGCCTTCACTGTATATGGCCTTGTACATTGCAAGAGGGAGAACTACATCGCATACATCTTTGTAGTTTTCTTACGTTTGATTTACAAAAGGTATTCATTCGAAAATCTAACGGACAAGAACCGCGCACTTAAAATAACTTCTTTAATAAAACCACAAACAGGATCGCACATATTCTCTGCACAGACTACGTAGCCAGGTAACGTGCGCCTTAGCCTTACTTGGCGCACCGTGCGCAAGAAAGGATCGCTTAAATCAAGGAAAATCAAGAACCGGTTCATGAGATTTCGTATAACGAGGCGCGTCATTCCCAAAGCTCGGTCTCTAACTCGTCTGAACAAATTCGTGCGGCTGCATCGTTCCCAATTCGAAGCGCACACAAATACTGCAAGGACTCGGTGCAGCTTCTGTATATTTACCCTTGAACAATGCAATACCGCCATTAGATACCAGAGTTTTGCGACAAAATATAGACTGCAAACCTGTATCTCTTGCAAACACTGACAGATGCCCACCTCTCCACCGGTTCGCTTTTCTCTGTGTTTCTCTTGTTTGCTCTTGCCAATACTCATCGCTGTTTTTGTGATACGCGAGCGAAATGCCCAGATATTTAACGGGCGTCGTCAGCCGCTTAACGTTGGCGCAAGCGACTGGGGTCGAAGGCTATTCTCCATGCCAGAAACCAAGACGCTTTCCCTAGTTTACCAGGCTTCCACTTACCTTACCGAAATCCTTCACTATTGCGATAGCTGCAGCTACACTTTATCTGTGCAACAGTCTGCGACGTCATCCGCATACGCCAGAATTAACTTCCGATGCATGTAATCTGAAACCGTGAATACTGTGGTTTCCGATGATCGCTAGGCACGTTGTTTTTTTTATATATACTGGACATGAGGAGGCTCAGGGGGCAGTCTTGGCGTACAGAACGCTTTAGGGCAATGGGAGCCCCCACTGACTTGTTAACCATTAAACGCATAGTGCAGTTTCAGCACGCCAAAGCTACCCATACCTGACGATAGATCAGACATTAACGTGGAAGGCAAGCAAAATACCGCGAAGTACACTATGAAAAGCTTTCTCAAGATCGAGCTGTAGAATTGCTACCTATGTTTGCAAAGTGTCGCAACACTCCATAACGCATCGCACTTATGTACATTAATCACAGTTGAACGCTCTATACTTCTACATGTTTGGTGAAGACCAGCCAACTCCTTAATTACTTTCTGTAGTCGCCTCGATAGTACTTTCATCAAGATTTTATAATCACATTTAGTTGGTTATATAGGCCTGTATGAGGAAAGCAATTTTAACATCTCTGTCCATTCTGTCTTTGGTATTAGTACAGTATGTGCTTCCCCGATTGACCGGAGCAGGACATCTAGTTCATGTGCCTCATTAAAAACAAATGTAAGCACATTACATAATTCTTTTTTAAATGTCTTGTAAAACGAAGCGCTCAGGCTGTCGGGCCCCTGCCGAGATTCAGGTTATTTATATGCTTTTCTACTTCCGCTAGTGACATGGGCGATTCCAACACTGTTCTAGTGTCATCGTGCAGCCATGGCCTTTTCTCAAGAAATTCTTCTTTAAATCTATCTGCATTCACAGGTCTAGAAACAAAAAGCGCTTCGTAGTGTCGAGCAAAAGCACGTCCTATGCTGTGATTGTCATTTCTACCCCGCTATATTCAATAACATATATATGGCTCCGCCGGGCGCGACTTTTGTCGAGTCAAAGGGCGCGTTTTGTTGGACACTCATCTACAGCCATCGCGTCTATTCTAGCGCTTACCAGCGCTCCACGACACCGCTCATCATAAACCTCCAGTTTGTTTGATACTACGCAGATCTTCGGCATCCGCACCTGGCTTTTCGCATTCAAGCTCTGTCAGCTTTTCATGAGTCGTCTTAAGACCTCTCTCTTTCTTTTTGTTTTCAAACAGTGAAATGATGGATCTTCCTTTGGCTTTTTTATCTATTGCTTGAAAAATTACCACTGTTCTCCTATTTTGTCTACGCTATCTTCATAATTTTCTTAATTTCGTGCATCACTGCTCCGTTGAAAGACTCATTCCTTAATATTTTTGAATTCAGTTTCCATTGCTCCCATGCAAAAGTCTTACTTTCTTTCTTTGATCCGATTTGACATTTTACGAGACAGTGTTATATCAGTAAACGAAATCGACGAAACACCATAACTGCGACCACTTTGTGATCGTATCCCCAAACATGTACAGTTGGTCTCTGCAGGCATGACTGCTGCCCTGAAAATGAGCGTACTTCACAGCTCGGGAACCCTCCAGGCATTCTACAATATCCTATAGCTCATACTCTGCAATCATTTATGATAACCCATCACTACTTTTGTCTTTAACCATTCTACCACTTGACCTATCACTTGAATTCAAAACACAATTAAGATACCCATCCAAAACAAGCTGCTTATCGATGCACATATACTGGCTTAGGTTAGAAAAGAAATTTACGCGTTCCTGTGCCACACTTGGAGCATAAACAAATATAATACGCCATGCAAATAGCTATAAGTGACATCACACCACAAATCTACCGGAAAAACATGAAGAAAAATCTTGCACTGCCAGTCCTGGATTCTTCCTAACAAGGAGGACGCACCCTGCGGACCTGCCAATAGCGCGGCTCAGAACAGCGTGGCACCGTGCAGCGAACCTCCGCAACATGTTCGCAGTCTCCTCTTCCCATTCCACTTTCGTCTCCTGCACGGCCAAGACGTCAAGATCCTCTTCCTTAAATAGGTACAGTTCACTCTTTTTTTTTCCCAGAGGCCAGACTTCTAACATTTAAAGTGGCGAGTGTGAGTAACGGCTGAGGAGCCAACGTTGATTTTTGGAGAAGGTAGGCCCGGAGCATGGCGCTTACTTTGCGCGTCTAGCTCAATGCTAGACGCCTCCGAGACCGCCCGGTAGGACGGTCTCACCACTCTGCGGTAGGAGCTTGTCGACAACTTTCCTGTCCGTCGTGCCTCCAGGCCTTGTCCCTGAGGTTCGTGCGCCTACCCGTTGAAGTTTTCGCAAGCGGTCCCTCGATGCTTCGCGTGCCAACCTTGTCTTCTTCGCTTGTGGCGTCTTCTAGGGCTCTTTTAACCGCCGAGCCGACGCCAGTACTCCCAGAGGTGCCGCTGGCGTTGGGTGACGCGCCGGCAGCGTCCAGTGGAGGTTTTCTGTAAGATTCCACCTAGTGGACTGCCCATTTCGGTCGTTCCTGATTGGCTAGGGCCGCTCGTCGTCTCCTCGCTCGTACAGTTACATCCAATCAGCAGCGGCCACTATGAACAGAGCACTCAGCGCCAAAGGATGACAATCAAGTATGTAGTTCACTGCACCTGCCTTTTGAACATCGCCTATCGCACATGACAATAAAGCTTCACCGTACTAGAAGTTACAGCTTGAGTGGTATTGTGAACAAACAATGGAAAGAACTCGGAAGCAATACTTTTTGTTTGTTTGGGAAGTAACTAGCGTATGTAATACAGTCTTGACTAGTTGATCGGATGATCTCCTTTTGTTATTGCAACTTGCCCCAAACGTTCTCGTTTCAGTACCCAGATAACGACTCTGCCTTTTGGCTCAAGGTGACTTGAAGGTCGCCGACAACAGGAGCTCGCAAGTATTTCATGCTTAATACAGTACGTATAAGTGCTTCCACGGGGGTGTTGATCAAGAAAAGTAATAATTACTACTGAAAACGGCATTCTGCCACACTCGCGACGATGAAAACACAAGTGATAAACTTCATTTATTAGACTGGTCTAGTCCAGCCTCTTTTCGTCAGCCTGTGTTCTATGTGCTGCTCCAAAGGGCTCCTTGTGCTTACATTTTTTATATTAGGTTAAGCTTTCTTTAATCTTTGCACAATACTCCAAAGCCGGTATTGCTGCCTAACTCTCAATCAGATAAATTTTCTTGCCAGCGTGGAATAGCAGCTCACGTATTCGCAAGAACGTCTTACGCTTGAATCGTTCGTAAAAAAAATGCTTAGCCAATCTCGGTGCTAAGTGAATTAACTACTGCAGCCGGACATTGGCAAAAAGCACTTACGACGAGCGAAAAGCTTTCTGAATTCGGCCCTAGAGCTCCTATACCTTGCTAGCGGAAAAATCGACATATTTATCTGAGTACTTACGTCATATGGGCGCACTGTAGTAGTAGTCGTCGTCGTCGTAGTAGTAGTTGTAGTAGTAGTTGTGGTAGTTGTAGTTGTGGTAGTGGTCGTTGTAGTGGTTGTGGTAGTTGTAGTAGTCGTAGTTGTCGTGGTCGTTGTAGTAGTAGTGGTAGTAGTAGTTGTGGTGGTTGTGGTCGTCGTCGTCGTAGTAGTAGTGGTAGTAGTAGTTGTAGTTGTTGTAGTTGTGGTGGTAGTGGTAGTAGTGGTTGTAGTCGTAGTGGTAGTAGTTGTAGTGGTTGTAGTTGTGGTGGTAGTGGTAGTAGTGGTTGTAGTCGTAGTGGTAGTAGTTGTAGTGGTTGTAGTTGTGGTGGTAGTGGTAGTAGTGGTAGGCGTTGTCGTTGGTGGCGGCGGCGGCGGAGTCGGCGGAGCAATCGGCGGAGTAGGCGGTGGAGTCAGCGGAGTTGGCGGCGGGGTCGGTGGTGTCGGCGGAGGAATCGGCGGTGGAATCGGCGGGGTCGGCGGAGAAGTCGGCGGGATCGGCGGAGAAGTCGGCGAAGTTGCCGCTGGAGTGGGCGGCGACATCGGGGTCGCAGCGGTGGATGATGAGGTAGCGGCCGCCACACTGGTCTTGTTGGACAAAACACTGGGCAAGGGTAAACCTATCGAGATCCCAGGCTTTGTTCCGCGCCGAGCGCCCGCTTCCCTGGACGCCCATAGCATGAACGAGAAGACGAGAAACAGCAGCAGCAGGAGCAGAGCACACGCGCATACGCAACGCCACATCAGCGCCGACCACGGCGACACGGCGGCAGGACGCTCTTCCACGAACAGCACGCGCGGTGCGTCAGCTGCAAGCAACACAGGACACTCAAATTTACTGTCCATACAACCACAAACACATTTCAATATTGTCTGCGGAATACATGCCCAAGATTAACTATGCAGTAGTCCGCTGCAACAATCTGGAGGAGTAATTCCGTTTACAGCAAAGTTGCATATCGCTACACTTTGGCACTGGTCGATGTCCGCCCGTCTACGCATCGCGTCGACCCGAAAAAGCCTTCGTCTCCACTTTATCGCGAATGCTTTACAGCTATAAATCTAATGCAGATATCATGGAAAAACTCATAATGAAATTGGCCGCTAGGACTGCTCTAATATTACGCCGAGTTTCATTTACTTTTCTTAATTACGGAGTTCGCAGTGAAGATGTAAATATTGAGGAATTCCCGTCTGCCATGCAGCGGTACATGCACACGTCATTACTTCATAAAATAAGAATAAATCACGCCACAGTCAAAAGATGCATTCGTTGTCCGCGTCCTTCGATAATAATAATAATAATAATAATAATAATAATAATAATAATAATAATAATAATAATAATAATAATAATAATAATAATAATAATAATAATAATATACATAGATGCATCGATTGAGGTAAAATACACAACAGCTTCGCTGTTCGTGCTTCTTCACAGAGTGAAAGTGCTGATAAATTTTTAATGCAGAGCATTCCTGTCAGATGTACACCGGTCTTTCCTACCGGGTACCTTACCATCTTCGAAAGGCCGATCCCGAAGGCAGTGAAACCTAGCACAGCGTCTCAAACAATGACCTGGATCTGCATTCAGACCGCAGAGCTGTTATCTGCCCAGATAGCCATCGATGTAACCTTCAGACCCGGTAGAGCGCCGACTAGGGAATGTGCAATCACTTATCGCTCGACACATCCCCTCTCGGGTTCTGAGCATATAGCGCACCAGGGTTCTTCCATAAGTGCGGACTGACGTCAGCAACAGCGCTCATTGGGCTTGCTCTAACTGGTTAACCCGCCAATGAAACCACCAGTAATGTCAGCGCTCAAGACACGGTCATAACTGCAATGTGCGAACTGATGGACGTTGAGTAACTATGTCAAGTGATATACATACGTACATTTGGAAATACTCGGATGCCAATGCGTAACAATGTGCATAACCATCATGTTGCAGAATGCAATGTCATATAAACAGTTCGCTATCCCAACCTGCAACGTACGTTTCGCTTCAAAAAATTACCGCGCTTCTTGAGTGTCCTCCTACTACCAAAAAACAGTGCTTCGCACTACGCAGCGCTCGACTGGAGTTATGGCAGCCAAATTTCGTTAGTTTGAAATATCCGCCTAGTATCCAAGAGAAGTTAGGAAATAAGCACTATTTTCATACTTTCATCGCCTGCCCTATATCGCCATACTTCCATGATCTTCTCTAGACTTAGTGCACACGGTCGAGGTACAGCAGCGTAGAGGGCTTGAAGAACGACGTCTTTACAGCGTATCTTCAGCCTCAGCTAAGATGGTGCTAGAATCGTGCTCACTACAGAAAATATATGTATATATAGATATTGTTACCACACTTGATCGGCGGCTCAGCGACCCTAACGGCTTGTGCTTTTCGCACGAGAAGTTTTGTCGAAAGGGTTTAAATTTTGAGCATCCCCTCATGACATCTTCTTGGACGGCAGGTATACATATATGTCCAAATGTCTGTCCCTCTGATCAGGTGGCAACCAATTTTTTTTCTGATGCCCCGTGGAAGGCTGTTCGGCTGAGTTTGTCATGAAAATATTCCCACAAGTGAAGATTTCTGGCAAAATTATCCAAATCCTGATAAAATTCAGATATCTTAAATTTACCCCTTGCTGGAAAGAGTGTGAGGCCTTTAAAAAGATGGCTAATTTATATATATATATATATATATATATATATATTGTCACGGTGTCTACGAAAACCGGCTACCTTTAGTGAAAGCGTTGTGCCTGCGTCTCTAACCTTCCCTGGGGTCCGTCAATCAGGTGCCGTGGCATGGCGCGTGGACTTGCGCGCGTTTTCTTCTGCGGTGCCTGTTGCAAGGTGTGGCCATATATATATATATTCGTAGGCATCTTTTCTTCCGCCGCTTTCTTAAAGCTTTTGCCAGCATAACACTGCCACTCACCGACCTCCTCAAAACAGGTGTGCCTTCTGCATCAGGCTCCTCTCAAGCCGCCACCTCCTCGCGTCTCACGACCTTGCTCACCACCTCGCTTATCCTCGACCACTTTGATACTTCAGCCCATACACAGGTGCGCACCGACACAAGTGGCCAAGGAATCGGTGCTGTCTTGGTGGTGGTGGTGAAAAGCATTTATTGGGCTATATATACAGAGGTGCTCGGGGAGCGACCTCTAGTTGGTTGCGCCCCTTGCAACACCAACGGGGTCTCATTCCGGGACCCCGTTGGTGTTGACTGCTACACAGGTCCGCCGAACTAGGGCTTGTTGGGCCGACAGTTCTTGGCAGCCGAGTAGGGCCGCCTCCCAGTCCTCTCGGGAAGGGGAAGGGGTGATCGATCTCAAGGGTGCCTTTGATCATGTTAAGCACGCCGTCATACTAAAGCACCTTAGCGAGACCAACTGCGGCGCTCGTACATTCAACTATATCAAACATTTCTTAACGGACCACTTGGCCTATATACGCCAACAATAGACTGAGTACGGCCCATTTTAGATGGGAACACGGGGCACACCACAAGGCGCTGTGTTATCACCGCTTCTTTTTAACATTGCCGTGGCACACCTCCCGGCACAGCTAGCGGGTGTCGATGGTGTTCAGCATGCCCTGTACGCCGACGACATCACCATCTGGGCCACTACGGGCAACAGGAGAGATGGAGGAATGTCTGCAAGCAGCGGCGAGCATAGTAGACCACTATGCCACGTACTGCTGCCTCCAATGCTCCCCGTCCAAGTCTCAATTTGTGCATATTCGAACTTCCCCGAAATGCAAAATCTCAGTTCAGCTTTCTCTCGCCAGTGGCCCCATCCGAGAAGTGGAGGAGATTCGAATACTCGGTCTCTTTATTAACACCGCAAGGCAGACACAACTCTTGCCAAACCCCACAAGGTCGGCGACCAGGTGGGCCGGATGGTTCGCCGCGTTTCTAACAAGCGAGGGGGGTTGCGAAGTAAGAATGCGGTGCGGCTCACACATGCCTTCGTAACTAGTAAAGTACTGTACTCGACCCCATACCTACGCTTACGGAAACATGACGAAGATTGCTTGGAGGAAGTACTCCGCAAAATGTTCAAGAGAGCCCTCGACCTCCCGATCTCCACTTCCAACGCGCGTCTTCTCGCGTTGGGAGTGGTAAACACCTATCGGGAACTTCGCGAGATGCATCTCGTTAACCAATACACGCTTTCTCGCCCAGACCGTGTCCGGTCACTGCCTCTTAGACTGGTTATATATTAAACATGACCACCATACGATGGAAAGCGTCGAGTGCCCGAACTGTGGAGACGCGCCCTCTACGTGCGACCCCTTCCAACTAAGATGAATAAGGAAGACCATAATGGCCGGCGTCAGGCGCGGGCGGATGCCCTGCACCGCCACTATGGCTCTTAGAAACACGTCTTCTACGTCGATATTTCAGGCGCCTATCACTCCAGGGGGGATGGTACACGGCTGCAATCATACACCAGGAAAGACAAGTGGACGGCCTCTCGTTCAAAGCACCCAGCTCAACGCATGCGGAGGAGGTGGCGATCGCCCTCGCAGCCTCCCATCCCGACTCTAAATTCATCCTCACAGACTCCCGTGGAGCCTGTTGTAACTTTCAATTGGGATGGAGCACTCCTCTCACTGACAAAATTCTTCGCCGCTGTATTCGCGACTGCGATCCAACTCATCGCTCAATCATATGGGTCCCCGGCCACCAAGGCATGCCAGGTAACGAAGCCGCCCATGAGGCAGCCCGCGTACTCACTTACCGGGCACCAGGCATCACTTGGGAGGACCTTGACCCAGATCACGGCCCTCTTACTTCTTTTAAAGACATTACTGAGCACTATCGTGCCGAACACCGCCGTTACCCGGTTCCTATGAAGGGAAAGGGTAAAGCTGGCGAACGAACTCTCCTTAGGCTCTTTACAAACACCCTGCTGTGCCCGGCGGTTCTCAAGCACTTTTACCCTTCTTTTGACGGCCGCTGCCCTTTCTGTGGGGAGGCGGCCGACACCTTCCACGTGTTTTGGGCATGCAGTGCTGTCTTGGCGCAAGTTCAGCTTGGTCATGACCGTGTTATTGCGTACGCCAACCGTTTTTTGTCAGCTTCAGAGCGAAACTACCCCACTACCGACAGAAAGCGTCTGCCTCTTGTCTGGGTGGTTGCGGAATTCCATCCGAACCTATATGGTCGCTCCTTTTGTACTGTCACCGACCATCACGCTCTCCGTTGGTTTGCGTACTTAAAGGACCCTACAGGGAGGCTTGGACGATGGGCTTTGCGGTTGCAGGAGTATTACTTTTGGGTGGCCTTCAAATCATGGCTACAGCACACCGACGCCGACTGCTTGTCCCGCTACCTCGTACACACGTCCGTCGTCGACGACACGGACGCTTCCGCCTGCGTTCTCTCCATTTCCCAACTTTACGACATGGCGAATTAGGAACGCCATGACACCACCTTGCGGACCCTCATTGAGAGAGTTGAATCTGCGTCTACTATCCTATCAATACGGTGGTTCGTCCTCCAGGACGGCGTTTTGTACCGACATAATTTTCACGTCGATGTTCCTCCCCTTCTCTTTGTCATCCCTCGACACCTTTGCTCAGACATTCTCCATGAGCTTCATGGATGATTGGATTGGATGGGATGGGATGAGGTGTGGTTGGGGGTGAGATCGAATGGATAGATGGATGGATGGATGGATGGATGGATGGATGGATGGATGGATGGATGGAAGGATGGATGGATGGATGGATGGATGGATGGATGGATGGATGGATGGATGGATGGATGGATGGATGGATGGATGGATAGACGGACGGACGGACCGACGGACCGACGGACGGGTGGATGGATGGATGGATGGATGGATGGATGGATGGATGGATGGATGGATGGATGGATGGATGGATGGATGGATGGATGGATGGATGGATGGATGGATGGATGGATGGATGGATGGATGGAGGTTATAAGCCTACCCTTTGAACGGGGCGGTGGCTGCCCCACCAAGCTCTTGTTATTATATTGTCTATGTCCTGCCTATGTTAGAAAAAAAAGTAAAGGAAAAAAACCCACATTGTATTCCCATTGCCAAGCTTTCTGAACCCCGATTGTGAACTTTGTTTTTTAACGCCTCCGTTGTTTGTCGTTTCCCTACTTTTCTTTCACGAATCTTTCCATCGCCGCTTGCTAACCTCTATTGCGGATATATTCACTTTCCCCCTGCTCTCGCTTAACCCAAGTGCATCAAGGAGACCAGAGATGTCTAAAACGACCACTGGGCAGATGGTTTCACATTCTAATGAAACATGCTCCATCGTTTCGATAGCTTTACCGAGCCATACATGCTTCTTCCTTCTTATATGTCGCGTTAAAAGTGCGTGTTCTAAGCCATCCTGGTGTCGCTTCGAAAAGTAATGAGCTTCCCTTTGAGTTATAATAAATTATTTCTTTCCTGATTGCGTTTTCTCCTCCTAATTAGTTACTCTTAGCAGGTTCCTTTTCCAATGTCGCCACCCATGAGATTATCTCAGCCTCTCTGACTTTCCGCTTGACGTTCTTTTTGTTGCTCACCATACGGGTCGCATACTTGCTGGTAAGTTTCCTAGTACTTTTTCTCCACTGTGAATCAATGTTTTTCCTGTGCGAATACCTGAAAACTCTCCCATTCCATTTACTTTCTTCCATATTCCTCAGTCGCTCTTCATAATCAATTTTATTCTGAGCTCTCACTTGAAAGCCTGTGCAGCCCATGTCACATTCCGCAGCTTGATTTTTAATCTACCTGCGAGCACACAATGCGAGTCGTCCCACTGACCTTTGGTTGTCATCAAGCCCTAATTGTACCCCTGATTTCAAGCAAGCAGCCACATTTCCGAATGTAAGCCCTGGAACGATTACACCTTTCAACATACCCCGGAGCACCTCATATCTATAGTATCACCATGCCCATAGCGTATCCTCAGGCCCTGAAATGACACTGTCTGTTCACTCTTTTCATTGAGTATCATAACACCTTATTTTTTACCCTAAATTTCACACCTATATTCTCGCCTTCCAGTCCACAGATATTACTCAGACGTTGCATACCACTCTGATTATTAGCTAGCAACACAATTTCGCCAGCATAAATCAAACTTAGAAGCTGCTGCTCTACTATTCTACCCATCTGTTTGAGAGATTAAGCCCGATATTACTTTCCACTAGCGCCCTTTCAAGCCCCACCATGTACATCATAAGCAGCAGTGTGTATAAAGAGCACCCCTGCCTCAGTCCCTTGTTGATATCAACTGTCTCCTCGCTTCTCATCCATTCCCATTCTATGCAAACGGCATTTTCTAGGTAAATCTCTCTCAAGACCTGTGCACAATCTTCGCCCAAGCCTTCCCCTTCCAGAATATCCCACAAAATGTTACAGTTTATGTTGTCATAGGCTCCTATAATGTCTAAAATGACCACAAATAATGGTCTCTTTCTTAGTCCGGATATTTCAATACACTGAGCAAGGACAAATAAGGTATCATCCAAACGCCTACCTATTCTGAAACCATTCTGAAGTTCTTCCAAAATGCCATTATTCTCTGCCCATGCTTGCAGCTTTAATTTAATTGCCTGCATTGCTAACTTGTAAATTACCGATGTAATTGTCAACTGTGTATATGAGTGAACTCTATCTTTCCCCCCTCTTACCTTTAAAATTAACTTCATTCTACTTTATCGCCAACTGTTAACTATCTTTCCCCCTCTTACCTTAAAATTAAATTCATTCTACTTTATCGCCAACTGTCTGGTATTTGTCTAGCTTTTAAACTTCTTTATAGTGTTTTCAACAGAGCTTCCTTACTTTTTGGTCCTAGTTCATTAATCAGCCTAACGGGAACCTCTTCTAGCCCTGTGGCTGTGCAAGTTGGAATTTTCACTTCGAATTTCTTCCAGTTGAAATTTGTCAGCACCAGCTCCTTTTCCATTTGGTTCTCTTTCATGTTCTTTTCTTTTTCGAGTACAACCTCGTTATTGCCTTGGAAACATTCGGCTGTTACTTCTCGGATGTAATTTAATGCCACGTCTCCTTCCAGTTTGTTGCCATCTTCGTCTCGGATGTATTGTTGTATTGTTCCAGACTTCCTGCTTAATAAGCTTATGTGGCTCCAAAATTTTCTAGGTTCGGCCTTCTTTTTCACCCGTATTTTTGACAATCAACGTTCACTTTCACCTATTAAACCTTTTATCTTTGCATGAACCAGTATTTGAACCATAGACTTTTTCTCCCGGCATATTTCCCATTTACTGGTTACTTCATCCTGTGTCAACTGCGCCTTCTTTGCCTGCCTGTGATCTCGAGATGCTTTCTGTCGTTCGGCGATCGATCCTCATATTTCCCTGTTCCACGAGCTTTTCCGTTTCTTTCTTCCTTTCCAACGAGCATGTTGCTTCTCTTTCCGTATTTCTCTCGTTATTACACTTAGAAGCTCACTATATTCCCACTCCTTGCTCGGCCATTTACCAAGTTATTCCTCTACTCTTGTGACTATATTTATTATTTGGTCAGTGTTCAAATTTGGACTGGCCCTTTTGTGCTCCTTGCTCTCTTTCCCAACTACATATCTCGTTTTCAAAATGATGCGTTTATGGTCACTCCCTATGCTGTATCCTTCCTCGACAATGACCATTTCTCTCAACTTATCACGAATCAGACAGAAATCAATGGTCGATTGCCGGTTTCCCACTTCCCACATGATCTGCCCTTCACACTTAGGCCCTGTATTCGCGATAACGAGGCTATGTTGCTCACAAAGATCTAGTATCGACTTCCCGTTGTTGTCGGTATAACCATCTAGATCCTGTACTTGGGCATTCATGTCACCTACTAGGGTAATTTCGGCACCATTCCCGGAACCCTTAATATCGGCAATTAGACATTCTACCAACTCTTGAGCTTTCTCTGTGCCACTTCAGGTCCACAAATACGTTATGGCCAGCCGAGATTTCTTTCCACTCATTCTACATGATAACCAAAGATGCTCTTGACATTTTAAATTTACTCTTTTCCATTTCGCTCCCTGATGGATGAGCATTCCGACTCCCCCTCCCTATCTTTCCAATTTAGTTCTGTTGCACCCCCTTCCCAAACATAATTCTGAATCACGGGCGGCTCTTCCGAGTCCCTAAGAGGAGTTTGTTACCGCATACATCCCTATATGTTCTCTATTTAACTGGTCCTCATTCTCTACCCTGGTTTCCTTTCTTCTGCCGCCTTGCATGTTTATGTAGCTTATTGGCACGCCAACTGCAGGCCATCTAGTGTCACTCACACCTACAACCGCGCCCGTCGTTGCTTCTATTGGCTCGGCCTTGCTTGTTCTGTACGACGATACGTTGCTGCGTGCGAGCCCTGTCAACATCGGAAAAAACCATCGAGGCTTTCTGCCGGGTATCTACAACATCTCGACATTCCAACTGAGCCATTATTTCGAGTGATTTTACATCTTCTCGGTCCTTTTCCCGAGTCCAAGTCCGGTAACAGGTCGATCGCTGCGGCTACAGATTACGCGACGCGTTACACCATTACCCCAGTTCTTTCGACTGGCTGTGCAACTGACGTCGCGGATTATCTTTTCCACGACATCGTTTTAGTGCACGGTGCCCCAACGACAGCTACTAACGGACCGTTGTCGGACCTTTCTTTCCTAAGTCATCCCCAGCATGTATGCAGTCTTGCTCTACCAAGCACAACTTCACTGTCTCGTACAACCATCAGCCCAACGGCCTGATTGAACGATGGAACCGAACCATCACCGACATGCTGTTTAAGTACGTTTCGCCAGACCACAATGACTGGGGCATTGACTGGGACTGGACCCTACATCACGTTTGCTTACAATTCTTCACGCCAAGAAACTGTCGGTTATTCGCCATTTTACTTGTTCGGTCGCGACGTTGCACTGCCCCGGGACGGTTCACTTCCCTCTGCGGTCCTCTGCTAGTGCCTCGAGCAGCCAATATTCCCGTGACGCCAATGCCCATGCTGACCACGCAACGAGCCTGCCCGTACTCGTCTGCTGGCATAAAATCAAAAGCGAGTTTACAATAAGTGGCGCCATGACGTACAATCTTAACCAAGTTCTCTTGTGCTACTTTGTCCCCTTCCCATCGAGTAGGGCTCTCGAGAAAACTCCTTCCTTGATACAAGGTCCGTTATCACATCCTACGTCAAGCGACCGATGTGTCAAGCGAACTCTACCATGTCATCTGGCATAACGTCACCTGACGTCGTTCACGCCGCACGTCTAAAATCTTACCGCGCTCTTCTGGGCGGTGCCGTTTGACGTACTGGAGTGTCTTTTTTCGCCAGGGGTCGTGTGACGCCTACGCGAAGCGCAGAACGAGGACGATCCGACGACGACGAAAAGTCGACACAGAGCCTGGCTGGGCTCTCTCCCCTCTCCGCGACCGTTCTCCTTGTGTCAATACATCTTCTGAATAGCTTTTATACGCGTATCATACATGCATATATATGCAGGAACATATGCAGGAAAGAGACGACGAACCTTTTGGACGACGTACTTAACGTTTTCGGCTAGTGGACCAGCGTTCGTCAGAGTACAGTCATAGTATATATACTAGCTCCTTTCGCGATACACAGGGCCCTACCGCGTGCTGCGCCGGGTGACGCCTGTGACGTACGAAACTGCTCCTGTGTGTTCAACTTCGTCCTCTCCTCTGGCATCTAGTGATGTCGTACATGTCAGTAGGTTCAAGGCCTACTACACTGTTTCCGTGTCCGACCTTTAGTCGCTCCGGGACGGCGCTTTTGCCGCCGGGAGTAGTGCTACGGAACACTATTTAAGATCACGAAGCGGCGAGCAGTGTGAAGACGACGACGACGATTAGAGGCTAGCGCGGGCTGTTGCCTCTTGGCCAAGTGCGGCGTATTTTCTTGTAAATATACTTGTATATATATATATATATATATATATATATATGCAAAGGGCCTCGAGCGGCCGGTCGCGCGGTAATTTTGCGCGCCTTGCGGACTTCTTTCACGCTCGGAAAAATACTTTTATGTAGCAAGTATAGAGCAACAGAAAGCGGTCTCACGAGTTTTTCATGTCAATATACAATTTTATCATCCAGACTGTTCATCTAATCATGATATTTGAGAAGTTGATTAATTAATTAAACCTAACTATCTAATTAGTGCAATGAGAAAAATATAATTTGAGTATCTCCAAGCGATGGCAAACAACGTTACCTTGGTTCTGTTCGGGAACGTGGCATTCGAATATTTTTAAACACGGGCTAAAGTTAGCTGGAACACTGTGTGTTAAACATGGCATGATATTCTTACTATTGCAAGTTATTACTAAAAGATCTATGCTGTTGGGTCCCCCTATTGTTCTGGATCAATGACATTGGTACTCGTGTAATATCCCTCAAGTCCGTTAGTCGCATTTAACAACAATTATATTACTCTCCTTGCACTATGCATTGACAAGTTGACGTCCACGGGCAGTAGTAGCTAGTCCAGGAAGAATAAGTAAATAAATAAAAAGAGCTGCAGAAACCATCCACGATGATTGTCAACGTAAGCTAATACCCGAACGCTTGTACAGAGCTATTAGTTTTATAAAAGAAAAAGACTGAAGCACTCGACGACTTTGTTGTAGTGATTGATTTGCTGCAGTGAAGCTTTCTAGGTAGCTTCTGTTGTTTGACTGCGCAATTTCTTAGAGAGCCGAACCATTAACAGCTCACCTGTATAGTGGTAGTATAGGTAACTGTAGTATACATATCAGCCGAATAGTTGATACGTGTTGTTTCCAAAGGCGCGAAGGCCGGCGTGGAAGCGGACTGGATTCTGTTCTGCCGCCGCGGGAGCCCTCTCCCGCAGCCGCGATAGAGGGAGAGGACGACGAGGGGAGGAAATGGTTGTCCCAATGGAATGACAAGATTCGAGTTCCGCGGCCATGCCGTATAAGGCAGCGCCTGCGGCACTAGTGTCCGCACGGCAGCGCCTCTAGCCGGAGGCAAACTTAAGCCTATTTACCGTGTCATCTTTCGGCATGATATAACTATTTCGTAGCTTTAGTTTCGCCAGCCCATGACGTGTAATATAAATTAAGTTGTGGCAGCGGCAGCTTCAGGTGGGGGCACGCACATTTACTTTGGGTCGCCACCGTCGGCGGCGGCGGCGGCGGCGGCGCCACGTTCAGCGCGCTGATTGGCTTGCACGTTGACGAAGATTTCCGTGCGGGATTGCAATGCCAAAACATATGCAGCACACTCCGGCCAGCCTTGGGTTAGCGCTGGGAGTAATTACCATGCGTATAATGCTGTGCAAAGTGGCGCGACATCTCCGCAAGGGAACGACAAAGACGTTCTTTTTCTTTCTGTTTTCGGTGTTTACTTATACCACGAGTTAATAGCAAAATTTTGACTGTGACAATTGTAACACGGAGCCACGCTTTACTGTACGTGGGAATAAACATTTCATTACAAGCGACAGATATATTGCATGCGACATGGACGATTTATCAGCGCGCCAACAAAAAAAGCTGGGCTTAAGGAGATATTTGTAGGAGTCTTCAAGTGCAGGGTGACGGGGTCCATAGGATGATAGTGCTAAAAACACGTTAAAAAATGTTACGCCTGCAGACGCGAACGCATTAAGAGGGAAACGGCACTTTCCTGATGATCGTGCCTGCATGCCTAACCTTTCCTAACACGAATTCCTCCCTGCTAGATCAGGTTTCTGCCGCGCTAGGCGAAATACATACTGCAAAACGAACGAAAGAGCCATTACAGGGTGAGTTGCGCAAGCGTAATACGTCGAACACCGGAACTAGCGCATTATATCAGAACGGCCAGCCACACGAGCGTGGCCATGTTGGATTCATGATGGATTATCGCGACGTACATTCATATGTTTTGGGCTGCGTCCACAGCTTGCAATATTATCTTCAAGAGAAACATGAAAATAAAAGCATAAATAAATTCTAAGTACTGGCATTGTAAATAAATACTTACAAGAAAGCAGTGAAACCAAAATTTCAGTAAGCTAATTTGACAGGCCTTATGCGCTTGCCTCTGCATCCAGAATGCGGTCGTTACAACAGAAAAAGAAAAAAACTTCCCCATTGGCTCTACGGATATGCCACTGCCTTCGTTATACTTGCTTCGCGAGCGCTTCACCACGGCATCTGAGCCTTCTTGTGGTCCAGAGCTCTCGCACGCCAGTGCGCACGTCTCTAAGACCCATAACGGTTGGCGTTTGGCGACAAGCGTGCCACACAATTCGGTTGCCCGGTGTCCCTTGCATGCATCGGCGGTGAAAGTCCGACCACTACTGACCAGCGACCACCACAAGAACTCACAAATGATCCAAAGAGACTATTCGAAGTAAAAGTCAAAAGTACACTGGCAATTCCCCAACCGACCTGCAGCCGCTTAATGGAACGTGCACGTACTGCTTGGCTTATTTGATTAAAATGCAATCAGATCACCAACAACCTTAATGAAAACCAATCATGATCAATGCAGCGGGCGGCAAGTTATGGTGATGTTATTTTATGAATACGCATGCTTTAATTCTTATAATTACATAGCAGGTGCGCATTGCGCCAACTGCCCTAATTTCTTGCGTATTAACGTCCCAAGCTATGGGGAATTTCGTGCTCAGTCTAAAACATTTGTTTAGGGAGTTATAGATCACTAGGTGGACTTACGTTGCCCTGTCCGCGAAGTTCCGTAGTCATCGTCCGAAGAGAAGTCGTCGACTGCGTGAGACGTCTCGGTGGCCGACCATCTCCTTGAGTCCCTGCGCCTACTCTGCATTGTCGACAGCACCGACGTTGCTTGCAAGCTCGTGTCCGGATTAGTCGTGAGCATGGATGTCGCCATAGTATCATGCATGCTGGAATCTCGATGCCCCGGGATCGCTCCCCGGCGCGAATCCTGAGAGAGACGAGAGGCAACGACGGAAGTCTGTCAGAGGGGACACTGGGCAGCGCTCCTTTCAGTTCCTGGACGCACACTGGAGAGCCGCTTGCGTTCGACAGACCGCGTGATTATAAGATCGGACGACGCGTGCCCTGTTCCAGCCTCTTCCTTTTCGCACCCATACTGAGCGGTGCTCGCGCAGTTGCAGCATCAGCAGTCAAAATAATCCATATAAGGAAAATATAAAGGATATGTAGATGTATATTAGAAGCCCCCCCCCCCTCCCCCCGCCCTGCATGTTGGTGGCAGATACCCACTCGAGGGGATTGACCAAGAACGCGTAAGTTCAATATAAAACAAGAAAATCAATTTAAAGGATGTAAACAAAATAAATATGAAGTTGAAAATAAACGAAAAGCAATAGAGATAAACAACTTAAAGCAAACGAAGTTATGGCATTTCGTTGACCTATGTCCGTCGTTTCTGTTGTTTTTTCTGCGCGAGCCTTCACTATCGGACGATGTCATTAGGATGGTGATTTGCCACTTAACTAGTTTCGCGGCATTCCTTTCGCTGGATGCTTGAATAACTTTGTTCAGTTCGTTTACCTAATCTTTAATTAACTATCTAGATAGCACTTAACCTCTTTTCAAAACACCATTCCCTTCTTAGGCAATATCCCATAGCGGATTTGCGTCTTTCGTGGAGGAAGATCGAAAAATATATGATTTTGTTAAAACTTGCGATACAAAAAAGAAATTCAGGAACACTTAAGTATCCCTACAGGGATGAATTCGAAAGCATTCCGACGTTTCTCCAATGACGCCTCGGCCTCGTTCGCGTACTTACGTGGACGTCCAAAAAAGCCGGACGCAGCTACTTACTGAGAAGTCGAAGTCTGAAGGTTCGCTTTATAGCGCTTCGCTACATATAGGCAGTCACACAGTTTCCACTTTCCGGCAACTGCAGGTTATGTAACCGCAATCTTTACCGGGAAACGCTTGCGTCGAACGCTATGCAAGAAGACAAACTTTCTGGTTCTATTTTTTTTTTGCTTTCCCCCGCACAGCCAGCACCGCCGCTCCCACGGCGACGATGATGAGAATGATGATTTATTGGTATTCCCTTTGAAACGAGGCGGGTACAAATCAGCATCCTGCCTGCTTCAGTTACTCACACATGCTATCAACGCTTTTCCTTCAAGCATTCTTCTATACAACTCTAATCTTCTCTATCTATCTTATACTACTGCTTATGCTTGTAATGGATCCAGATGCGCGGAGGTGAGCGCCATCTGGTGGTACTTCAAGGAACCCAGCGGCCCATGCAGCGCAATCTTCCCGTTGATTGGCTGTGACTACGTGACTTTTTGTGCCATTATTTTCCGCTTCATAAGCCATATAATGCTTTCGAATGAATACAGCTTTTTTGGAGCGCAGCTCTTAGGCTTCCGTTCCTGCGTTGGGGAGTTAGGTGCCGGCGTATCTCGGCGTCACTCGTAACCGAGCGAACGAGCACAGAAAAGAATGAAAGAGTGAACGCAGGCGCAGGTGGTGAGGGAAAACGCGATATCGAAGAGAGCGAGATGGGGAAAGCAGAGGAGGAGGGCGCAGCGGAACCATGAGCCGGAAAGCGGAGGAACAGGGTAAGAGGAAAACGTGAGAAGGAAAGCGTAGTGCCTATAAGACGGGCCCTGCGGCGACGATGGTTACGAGATGGCGCTAAAGTAGCGCGCGTCAGACATGAAAACAAAGCGCTGCATGAGTGGAGGTCTGCGGCAGCTGCCAGGAATCGCGCCAACGCGTCATTATTATTATTATTATTATTATTATTATTATTATTATTATTATTATTATTATTATTATTATTATTATTATTATTATTATTATTATTATTATTATTATTATTATTATTATTATTCCAGATGTCGCGGGTGCCTTCGCCCTACCCTTCGGGTCTGTGCACAGTGAAGGGTACAGTGACCTAGTTATTGAGCTTTTCGATCCCCCTTCCCTGGATTCAAGTCTATCGTTCTCAGAGTAACTTGTCTTTAGGTGCATCAAACGCTTAAAACCGTATTTTCCGTGTGGTCCTCATGATATTCCACCAGCTTTGGTTAAGACGTACGGGTCCTTACTTGTTCCAGTGCTTACTTGTATGTTTAATCATGCTTAAAATACCAACACATTCTCAAAGACTTGGAATACAATGCGGATCGTTCCCGTCTTTATGTGAGGAGTAAAACTGCCGCGAGTAACTAGAGGCCTATTTATCTCCTATGCGCCGCATCTAAATTATTCGAGTCAACTCTGCGCTCAATAATATCGTCGTCTATCAAATATATTATCATTCCTCAGCAGCGCCTGTGTCGTGTGCCTCTTTTCTGCGTCCCGTTATTCGCGCTGTTTGCTAAAGAATGGATAGCTATCCCGACACTTCATAACTATCAACCTCGTTAGCTATATGATACTTGCCTCTCAAGCAGTGTATAAGAAAGGACAGTTGAATGTCATTTATTTTGACCTCAGTAAGGCGTTTGATGTTGTACGCCACAAAATACTCCTTCAAAAGTTGACACAGCTTGACCTGCACCATTCTGTTACAGCGCTGATAAGTAGCTACCTACGCGACACGACCGGTACTGCTACGTTAGCGTAAATGGTTAGTCGTCAAAACTTTATGCGGTTACAAGTGGAGTTCCCCAAGGGTCTGTCCTGGGCCCTAGTCTTTCCTCGTTGTTTATTAACGACGTTTCGGGACTCATTCAAAGCTCTTCGATTTTGTTACAGGCTGATGACGCGAAAGTTTTCAAAGCGGTAAAAAATGTTAATGATTACACCACTCTTCAAAGGGGCATTGCGAAATTTGCGTCACGGTGCGCTGGAAACAAGCTGGTCATAAATGCATCAAGAACGAAAGCTGTAAGCATTACGCGAAAGATTAACAGGACTTTACCTCCCTATAGCGTTAAAGACGTTCTCCTGCCAAGAGCTCAGGGAACAAAGGAGCTTCGAGTGTACATCAATAGCTCTCTCACTTTCTCGCCGCACGCTCAACAGATGAGGCAGCCTGTCGAATGGCGAGAGACTTCAGACAACCTGGGCCACTTGTAACTTTATACAAGCGCCGTATACCTTCCAGTTCTTGAGTATGCCTCCGTCGTTTGGGGCGGCACTTGCAGGTGAAATTGTGAACTTCTCGAAAGTGTCCAAAAAGAAATTATGCAGATACCACGCACTGTATGAATCGATGTAAGCGAGGCTTTCCGGGCTGTATGCTTTGATTGGCCATAATTAGCGGTGATGTTGACGGCTAAAGCTTAATTTCTTCAATGTTTAGGCTAACACGAGAATGGTGAATTGATGTTAAACGTTACCTTGCGTGCACCGCTGCTGTTTGTCTGCGTAGTACACAGAACACACAAGGAGAGGCGTTTGCTTGAAGCGCTGTTGTGCGTCATATTTTATAGCCTCTGAGAGGGTTGAGCGTTGTGATTTCCTCACATGGCACATCGAATTGCGGCGGAAGCATTCAAATGGAATTAGATTATGGGGCTGTACATGCCAAAACCACACTCAGATTATGAGGCAAGCCATAGCGGCGGACTCCGGATTAATTTTGACACCGTGATGTTCACTTCAAAGCTAAAGCCTACGGTGCTTCAGAATGAATCACCGACTCTCACAAGCCGCAATATTTACCCAGGAACAACTCGCGCAACGGTTTCTGCAATAATAAAGCTCATCCTCCTTCTCACCGTTGTCGCTCTTCGCAATAATTATTATAATCGCGACATGCACTTCGAATCGCCAGTTGTTTACCTCTGGCAGAGCACGCGTATGCGCGAGCAGACGACGCAGCATACTTTTACGTCACTATTTTTGCGACCCACGTGACCAAGCTGTGTTGCGTTTCCTCTCCTACAGCGTCATAGCATCACCCGGAGCCCAGAAACCGAAACCGAAATCGCTCGGTATAGTAATGCTATTATTAAATTATTTATCGGGTATATATGAATACCGCGGTGTGTATCGTGCTTCCTGAAGCAGTACGCAACTCTTGAATCGAAGAACGCATGAACGAAAATTTTCATGTCTGTTTCCCTGCAACCGCTGTCGTATAGTAGTGGGGGTTCCTTGCCTTTTCAGGTCACCTCCCCCCCCTCTCTTATATGAGAACTGCATCTTCTCTCTCTCCTTCTTCTCTCTACAGTTCTATCTGCGTCCCCTCTGGGCTCGCACGTTAGTAGAAAGGGAAGCGCTGTAGTTTCTGCAATGCTTCTGAGGGGAGTCACAGATAATTATAGCTGTTAAGTGGCTAATGTGGTGACGGCCAGGGAGTTCCAGAGGGCATTGTGCACATTCGACGCGGTGGGATGAAAACGAGTTTCTCCCCTCGCCTTTCCTCTCTTACTCGCGCTTGTCATCTATATACACGCTCTGAACTACCCCGCTAGGCAGTGTGCGCGACAGCAGCCCACAGCAGCAGCAGCAGTGGGAAAGTCGATGGAAGAGGCAAACAAAGCTTCGCTTTAAAAAATAGTTCAGATCTTTATTTAAACATTGATTCTGTCAAAAGCCTTCCATCTCCATAGAGCTAACACAGAAACTCACGTTACCTGCCCTCACCTGTAGACTCAATGAATCGGATGTTCTGTTTATCCACAAAATAATTAATACATGGAAAAGGCTGCTGCTCGCAATTGCTTTCTAATGTGCGCTTTTACATTCCGCAAAAATGCACAAGGAAACAGCGTGCCTTTCAGCCTTCAGATTTTAGTGTCCCTCTATGTAGAGTGCAGGCGACATATAACGCCCGTTCAGAGTGCCTGGATGTGATGCCTCGAATGCATCATGGATGGAGTGCCTGGAATTTTGATGTTTACCTGAAAGGAGTTGCAGAGAAATTTCAATAACTGAACAAAAACTCTCATATCTGTCATGTGTTCCATCACTCTGATATCCTTTTCCTGTTGCTCCACTTTTGCTGTGTACTCGCTTCGTGTACACATTTTATGCTCTGTTAAAATCTGTATTCGTGAAATTATTCTTTTTTATGTGTACGTGCGTGTGTATGTGTCTATGTGTGCGTGAGCTTGCGTTGTTCTTCCTGCGCATTGTTTCGCCGAGTGCGCCAGCACACGACCTTCGAGGTTGTTCCTGGGCACTTTAGTAAACACCATTGATTGATTGATTGATTGATTGATTGATTGATTGATTGATTGATTGATTGATTGATTGATTGATTGATTGATTGATTGATTGATTGATTGATTGATTGATTGATTGACGTGATAATAATGACTTCTAATGGTATCCCTTTTAAAGTAAGACAGCGACAAATAGTTATTTATTGCAGTCTTTCATTCTTACTGTTCGTATCCTATGTGGATATCTTAGTCTCCTTGACGCAGTAGCGTTACTACGATTTTGCCGTACGTACCTTCAGCGGTGCCGCGATGTCTGTGCGCCGTGAATGAAATATGTATCTGTAAATAATGCTACCAACGTAATAATAAACAAAGCGGCACGTGCACATCTGGGCGTAAGCAGATACATATACGCAGCGCCGAGCACGACAATGTGATCGTGGCGTTAAGCAGCAGCCGACTATGCATACGTATGCTAAAATTTACCATGAAATGCACATAGGCATAGCAACTTTTCAAAGAGTCACATTTGTAATGTGTTTGGGTGATATTCGCTTTAGAGAAAAGGTAAAAATTTTGCCTCGTATTCTTGTGCTTCGCTGCAAATGACGTATAACTGAGTACGTGGGGTGGGGCTACGTCAGTACACGACATGCAAAAAAAATTATTCACATATTTTACATTGATGTCCTGAAGTGTGCACTGTTCTGACACTGTTACATTCTGTAAGGGAGGTCCGGCGCCCATTTGCTTTACCATTGAAATAAGGTTCCCTGTAATCTTCCCATTTTGTTTTAGATGCAATACAACATTGGATAACAACAAAGTAAGCGCGTGCTGACGTCTTCTGGTAGTATGATCTGAAGCAAGATGCCGTGTTTTTATCATAACAACGCGCACCGCAATTTGATTTCAGCTTAGGTCCCGCGAATTCATTACTTGAATATTTTAAAGCTAGCTTAGAAATAAAATTAAACTACAAAATTTGGAGTAATTTAGATAACACAACATTTATGAAAAGAAACCGTATTGATGAACTAAACGACTCCATTTTGCAAAAATCTAGGGAAATCTAGACGCATTATTCATCTCAGTTAAGGGAAAATTGTCTTCGAACGTTGGAAGCACTGTTCAGCTTTCATGCACGAAATTTTGATTAGGATGGATCATTCTTCGCGGAATTATCGTGATCTGCATGCCATTCAGAGTATATTTGAGATACTGTCAGTAACTATTTAGTTTCTGACATTCTATCATGTAAGTAAAAGTACTTTGTTGGCTTTCTGCATAGATGTTATTATTGTCAACATGTCAATTAGCGAGTTGGTAAGAATCGTTAGAAAAGCAAAATTTGAGGCTAGGTACCCATCCCGCGTTATTTTAATGAAAAGATAGTTCCCGCGAGGAGATGGAAAAATACCACGAAATATTAAAAATACCCTGTGACTGTACGCCCGCTTGCACTGGATCGTAGCAGCGTTTTATTTGATAGATCGCAGGCGTTCACTCTCCACCAGCAAAATTAAACGCGCTGGGTGCCTTGTTGGAAACACCGTTTCAGTGTCGCTTGCAGTTCTCTACAACTCCCTAATTGAGATCTTCGTAACAACTACAACAGCTAATAAAAAGTGAGCTTCAGATGAAAAACAAATAAAGACAATAAGAAATGAATAAATAAAAATAAAATGCAAATAATCATTATCATCATCAGCCTATTTGTGTCCATTGCAGGACGAAGGCTTTTCCCTGCGATCTCCAATTACCCTTGTCCTGCGCCAACCGATTCCAACTAGCACCTGCAAATTTGCTAATTTCTTCGCACCATCTAGTCTTCTGCCATCCTCTACTGCGCTTCCCTTCTCTTGGTACCAAAAATAAATATAATATAATATAAATAAAAAATAAAAGTAAATAAACAGTTAGGATCAGGTGATACCACAGCTTCGCTGGCCAACCACCTTCACACCATGCATTGGGACCCCCCCCCCCCCTTTTTCTTTTCTTCTTTTTTTGCAGCTTCGGTGTGCGCAAGCCGTGAGTGTTGTTATGTAATGGACATTGCGTGTTGAGATATAGGAGTGTAATCGGTGGTGACTGGAGTCCCAAAGTGGCTGAACAAATCAGCAGTGTGTCGGGGCAGGTCAACGAAATATGCGGGTGCTTATTTTAGATGCTGTTTAACGCAAAGGGAAGTGCATGTTGCATCGACACCCGAGATTTTCCTCCTCCAGGATCCGCGCTGCGACAGCTGGCACCGTCGCTGTACATTTCTACCGGGAAATGGCGCAGAAGGTGCACAGAAGGTGAGCAGAGCTCCACTCGGACAGAAAGTCGTCTCCGTTATTACGATGAGCAGAGCCGGAGAACGCAAGTGCGAAAACAGCTAGAGACTGGCAATTGCGTCCTCTAGCCGATGCTGCTTCACATCTACTCATATGAGTTCAACTGAACTGTACAGGTTTGCAGGAAATGTTGACTGTTGGGGTAAAGTAGCCGAAAATGCAATATATTCGGCGGCTGCATTGTACTATTATTTTTTTGTCATCACACCATCAAATCAAACCAAGTTTCTTAACGTCACAGAGTAACATACGTGCTATCAGAGACGCCTTAACTGAGGGCAGGGGGTGGATGTCACACGGCCTCATAAGTACACGGGCATTATGAGGGCGCCCTGGACAAGCAATCGAATACACGATCTTCTTCATTCAACAAGACGTCAACTCGTCAGTAGTGAAAGCAGGTGGGAACGTGCTTACGGAGCTAATTCTTAGACATAAACCAAGTATCTTGAGATGGAAGCGATAGACCATTGTGCGTGCCTTTGAGCCGCTCCTTCATCGTCGATCCTAGTTGGCCGCGTCAATCACGAATGCGCACGCAGCATACGAGCTTGCATGTAACTTACGGTCGTATCGTTTTTATAAAAATTACGAGAGAGAACTCCATTTCTAAGTAACTGTAAGTATGATGGCTCCGCCGTAATGAGACTTATTAGCAGTACATCGATTTGCCTCAACTTGAGGTCTTGAGGTCATTATGGCTTTAAGCGTCTTTCTGACTGCAAGGCGATCACTTTGGACAAAGTATAGCCTTAAAAATACAATTCCTAGTTATTATGCATACGTGAAGAAACCTACTGGAATTAACCTTTCCTGGAAAATCAGTTCTGCATTAGCTCAGAATGTGAAGTAAGGCTCACGAAAGCAAAAAAAAAATGTCATCCACCCGATTGTAACCCAACATAGGAAACTAACACGAGTTTCTAAGAAAGAAAACTTTGAGTTGAGGAAAACTTCGTCATGATCTGGTGATTGAACCCGGGACCAAAACCTCTCTGCAAGTTCTACGCTCTACGCTCTACCATCGGAGATAACCAGGAGGCTAGCAGGTCGCAGAACAAGGCTGAATTACTCGACATGTGTGATAACAATTTTTATCGTCAATGTGACAAAAATGTGACAACAATGTTCTATTCAACCCCTACCCACTTATTATGCAATGCCGCAGTGGGTGTTTAGGGTATTGTACATGGCAAGTCTCCTCTTAGCCAGCTATATTGTTTTGCCGTTGTTAACCCTAAGTTTCAGTAAAGCAATATTCCATTCAGTTAACGTTGTTCGTCTGGAGAGTTGAAGGCCTTCAGCATGACTTGCACCGAGACGGCGAAGCTCCGTACTCTTCGTTCGTGGATAATTGGATTGCACGAGACGATTGGGTGGCCGGTGGTCTCCTGAAGACCTAGTCCTGTCGCGTTATCCAGGCGGTCGACCGCCTCGTCGAAGTGTCCGCGAAGCTCATGTTCCGCTGCGTCGTGATCATAGACGTCGCCATAGTGTCCTCCACGACGGAATCGCGACGTTCAGCCGTGGCTCCCCTGCGCGGTCCTTAGGCAACGAGAAGCGACGATGGAAGACCGTGAAAGTGGTACTTGGCAGAGCGGCACCTGTGCTCGGTATACCAGGATGCTGACTTGAGAACAGCTTGCGTTCGACGGGGCATGTGATGCAGAAGATCGCAGGACGCGTGCTTGCTTGCTTGCTTGCTCGTCATCCCGTGGCTCTTTCCACTGCGAAGGATTGTCCAAGAAGCCGGTGGTTAAAGAGATGCGGAGGTAGAAAACTTAAAACAGAAATTATGGCAAGATAAATGTGCGAATTTCGCAAATAATACTAAAATAGACAATTTTCTTTAATGTATGTTTTACATAATATAATAAGCAGCAAATTTTGCGGTATTAAAGTTATTTCGAGTACGACTGGACGCCTGCCCTGTTTCTCTCTTCCTTCTCAACTCGGCGGGGTTCGCGCGCTTATAACACCGAAAAGCAATATAATGAAGGCAAGTGAATGACATGGAAGTGATGACCTTTCTATAAATCTAATCTGCCACCTTCCTTTCTATGTTTTCTATGGGTTGACAATAGATAAAAATAAGTCTCTTCTGATTTATCCATGGTACCTCATCGTTACAGACAATTATTTTGCCGTTTTCACAGTGCCGCCTTAAATCTTTCAATTCCGAACAGCCTGCGTTTGGGAGCCTCCTGCATAAAACATTGTCAAAGGGATGCCTGCGCAGTCATTCAGAAATTTCTATATATTTACAGACAATTTCCTACCAAAGATCTTAAAAAATTTTATTTTACTTTTCGCTTGATCTCAAAACTTTTCAGTAGGGTTATTAACTTCACTAAATATATGTACAGTTTCATCCAATTCTTGGCACATCCCTCACAGTGGGTAGGAGAGACATTTGGAGGAAAACCAAGCAACCAACCTTAACCTTTAGGCACCCCTGCGGCGCAATTTGCATGCTACCTTTGCGCCATCTACAGGTGAAACTCTCGGACGGTCAGCCTCAAAACTAGCAAAACGGGAGAAACGCTGTATACATTCGCCCATTCACCGTGAGACTTTCGATCGTTTATCACGAGGCAGGACGGTCCGAGGATTGAAGATGTCGAAGTGTGCACACTCTGCATATGAATGCACGTGCATGTTCGCGATAGATATCATGAGCGCAAATAACTGTCAGCTTGATCTCGTCAAAGCGCAGTGCATAACACTCAGACGAGCGACGAAAATTGAGCCGCTGTTGTTTGAAATGGCGTATCGTTTTCATCGCCTCTCAAGCAGCCGGTGTCGCCGATGTTGGGATGAAAATTAAAACGTCGTATAGTACCCTCTGGACAGTCCACGGTGCTTATCCCTTTACTGCACAATTTTTTATTTCCTCATAATATTATTCACGGAGTTGCAGGGAAGCATAACAGTAGCTCTACTCCCATGGAAACTAACTTTAGCGGATTTATCTGGTTTGAATTTGCAGAAAAAGGGTACGTTGCGTATTTGCAACAACCTGCAAATGAAGAAGTTGAAGATGAAAGATAGACTCAGTGCGATTCATACTCAGATGTGCATTTGCACGTGACACTCATTGGTGCGCTCATGTTTTGGTGCAGAACAAAAAGAAGCAATTGTCCTTGCTTGTGCAGCACAGATGGTTCCCACACTTCGAGCAGTACGTCACGCACATTCCCGTGCGGCGAGGAACCAGTGCAGTGTTTTCGCGTTATCGTCAAAATTTAGAACATAGAAGCACAGACGTCAGGGTACGCCCGTGACAACGCGACACGGCGGCGTGCGCATGCACCACATCCTTTTGAAAAAAAAGGGAAATTCATCCATAAAACATCTTCCACCCGTACTGAATCGAAACAGTCTTACACTCGGGAACGGCGTCACTCCCGGGAAGGTAGCTGTCTTCACTATCAGAAGGAATTGATCGGACATAAAAGCGTTTAGGAGCCATTTCACTTCCCAGAAGATAGAATACCATACACACGTGGTTGCATTTGCGCAACATAGCTACGTTCCGCCGCCAGGAACAAACTATTCCGAGATAACGATGTTTTTTTTCTTTTCTTTAATCTGCAGAATCAGGACGATGTGTAGCTTATTAAGACCTTTTTTGCACTTTGTCTTACGGAAAAATACATTTACAATTGGCAAAATTTACTTGTATAACAGCTCGCGGGCACTGGCAGCCTCCGCCACGTTTGTTTCGGTAAAAGATTCGAAGGATGAGCACAGATGGCAGCACAACGCGGCGCGTTTTTCAGACGAATGTTGCGCAAATACAACAACGTGCACAGGCAGCTACAAATGGACTTCGCTTATGTTTTAACCGCGGTTCATCGGAATGTTGCGTAAATGTAACAAGGTGCAGTAAATTCCATTTTGTTGCCTTGCCATAATAATGCGATCCGGTTCTTGGACAAGAACACGTAGCGAGTTTGCGCCTTTCCTAGAGTGAAATTGAGTAAGTAAAAAAACACGAGTCATTCCACTCTGTGAAGGTGGATGACCATCGAAGCTGTTTAGCACGTGACAAAGAAGCGACACAGAATTTTGGACAAAGGAACGAACACGGCGTGCCTCATGACCAGATCGTAGTTTTGGCACGTAAAACTACATAATTTATTTTATATGTTATTCTGTCTGAATTCTCTTTAGCGCAGTAGCATGCACAGCAGGCATCCTCAGTCACCGGGAATCTCTCGGTCGTTCTTCTGGGAATTTACTGCTTACATTCGCAGAGCGTATGCAGCTCAAGAATGACCACAGGAACGCATGTTCTTCTTCGATCCTTGCATTTGCTTGCCTGACTTTTGAGTGAATGTTTTCGGCGTTGACCGCAGCGATGATATAATGGTATAGTATCCGCTTTGTAAGCGGAAACTGTTTGGTTCAAATCCTAGAATCCCATCCGTTTTAATGGTTTTAGCATTCTTAGGGTACTTCACGCACTTATCCGGGTTGGTCTCTCGGTCGGTTGGTTGATTAACGCGATATCTGCCATTGATTGTTATGAGCTGCGCGATTTGTAGGTATGATGCATGTACATAGTCTATATATGTACGCGCTTTAATGATATGTAGACAAGTTGTATGTATAGGTACTGTTGGTGTATATCTATGTAGAGTCTGTGTCTTCTTGCCGTCTTAGCTCTGCTCAAGTTGAGTTGATCAAAATGCAGGTGCAGCGGCACGTAGTAGTTTTCCATCATCACTCTTATTCTACCCCTACTTGCCTGTTTTACATGTTCCCTTTACCTCAGTTTGGAGTAGTAGGCCAGAAATTTATTCATTTGGCCAACATCTCCGATTTTTCTCATTGAACCTTCTCTCTCTCTCTCTCTCTCTCTCTCTCTCTCTCTCTCTCTCTCTCTCTCTCTCTCTCTCTCTCTCTCTCTCTCTCTGTAGTTTAGCGGATATGCACTGTCAGTGACATGTCAAGAGGATGAAGGCGATGTTCTATGCTTGTGGACGGAAGAATGGTGAGAAGTGTATGACAGCAAAAAGTGGAACACATCGACATGACTTTATAGCCAACACGCTATGAAGCCAAGGAAGGTATAGGGTTAATAAGCTGCGGTTGAAATTGAAATGCAGAAAATAATGAAGAGAGAAATGAAAGTGGACGAAGAACTTGTCACCGGTTGGGACCGAACCCACCACTTTCGTTCATTCATAGCGAGAGTCTCGATTCTGGTGGCCTTGATGTCCTTAGGTAGCATACAACGGATTATTATCCACGCGCCTAATTTCATAAGTTCACCTGTTACGTCATGCCATTTTGCAAAAAAAAGGGTGTTCTACATCCACCCACCATGACTCTGAGTGGCGCTGGCTATCACACCCACGTCTAGATCTAGTACACATACTAGTACACACAGGTACCCAAGTTAGTGGACGGATTGGTGACCGTCGCTATTGCACAATTGCTAATGCATCACCTGCATAATGCGAAGGTTGTGGGTTCGGTCACCACAGGCGTCTTCATTACTTTCTGCATTTCAATTTCTACCACAGCTCATTACCCTTATGTTTTTCTTGCATTTATTGTCTGCTGGCTTTATAAGGTAGTGATTCACACACAAAAAAAAATCTTGCCTCTCTTTTCCTCTTTTCCTTACGCACAGACATATATTTTATAACGTTTTGTCACAGTGGCACACACCCATTCTGCAGGATTGGCAGCGAATGAGCATGTTCCCAATGTAGCAAGTATAAGGTAGTTCCAATAATAGAACTGAAAGAAAATAAAGAAGTTTATCATCACGCGCTATTCCAATAATAGGCAAGCCTTTGTGCTGTAGAGATAGCTACGAACAAACGTCACACGTGCGGTTTTTGTCTCGATTTATTTTTTACTGCGCAAAACAAAGCTTCGCTTACTATAGGGCAGGTGTAATGTACGGATTCCCTTCAATATATGTCATTCGTTTCTTATCATTTACATTTACTCACTATTCAAGGCTGGCTGATTTCGTGTGTAACGTTGGCGGAGCGCTGCTCTGGCCACTGAGGTGGACACCATGATAGATCTATTTTCTGTTTGCTAACGCTAACCATAGCTTTCGCTTCATTGCATGGAGTTTGTTAAGGCTGAGGGTAGAGACGTACACGGTGAGAAGACGAGGGCGCCTGTGGGGATGGTAGCGAAGGCACGCGAAAAAACCGCCGTGGTTGTGTTAGCCGTCGAGCAAACGCCTTTAACATTACGGCATGATTTCGTGAAATTCTTGTGGCTGTCTGTTCATAGTAAGCTGGTGAACAACTAACACTAAAGGCGATACATTTTGGAGCTCAAGATAGGTTAGGGGCAGTTTGACGTAATTAACCGCGCGTCTTTTCACATGATAGCAAACGCGGCGTATCTTTCGGCACTTCGACTCGTAATAGAGGAGAAGGAAAGGCAAGACATCGCCTCACCCTGTGAGAGCTGACACCGAACGATGTGCACGAAGCGTCCGATGCCCCGCCAATCGACTTAAGGGCAGAATGCTCCTCTTGCCGCTCTGTTTGCACATCCGCGCGCAGAACATGTCAGCATATAACTATCCTCGTATAAGCTGTATATGTAGCCTTGGAAGTGTTAGGTAACGTCGCTCGCGAGCCATGGCGAGGAATGTGAGGCATCCGCCTCCCGGTTACAAATAGACACCAAGAATTTGCCATCCCTTCAACTTCATTATTATTTCTCCGCATTTGCAGTTATCTTACTGAGGAAACGAAATAGCACGTAAATGCTGGATACACCGATACTAAAGGAATACTCGTGCGTCAGATATAAAAGACGCTCACGCGTGCAGCTTGTATCTGTCCTCTAGTAACACTCGCCAACACGTCACGTGTCGCAGTGTGTGCACCGCCACGCGTATCAGTGGTTTGCTTCTAGCGCCTTTTTGGCTGCATCGTGCATGCCGGCCGTGAAATTCACACTGGTGCGCTGCCGCCGAATGATAGGCGGTGGTGCCTCGGGAGCCAGACTAGAGCTCCGCTTGCATGTGGCCTCGCAGTCCTCGAGGTGCTTGAACCTGCGTTAAGATATTCATCTTAACTATAACATTATGTTCAGCTATAGTAGGCGGGACACACTCAGTGGTCGTATGTGCAAGATCCCGACTGTTAGATCTCCTAGCCTTTCAGCACCGAAGGTTGCACAGTTTTTCTCACGTAAACAAACTCTCATGCAGCACGCAACGCTACACTTCGTTTCTGTACTTCATCTGCCTCTTCTGCTGACAACTAGTTACTTGGTCACCAGTACGCGCACTCAATACATGGTGATTTCTTGAGGCTTCGAGTTATACTACAGTCGTACGGTACACTATTTATTCTCACACAGCACACCTGTTCATTGAAACTGCTCCTATACCTGTGATGCTTTTTCTTCATACCTGATCGTCTGATCGCTTGTTCGTACTTCACGTACACCATGACAACACACCCGTCCACGTCTTCCTTGTTTATGGGGGAATCAGCAGCTACGACAATACGCGTACACGCCATATATAGCATTGGACGCCGAAGTTTATTGGCAGCTCCAATTTAGCCAATTATTCCCGGCTGTATAAGAAGGAAACAAATGATGCCTCTCGAATTCAGGAAAGCGAGGATCTGGACAACACATTTCCTATGTGTCTTCGCATTGTTTTCAACACAAAACGAGCTTTCATATCGCGCACTGAAATGGGCGAAGTTTCTAATCAAGCCGCCCATTGTGATCACTGCTCTTTGTTACCTTGGCGATCATGCTAATGCCTTGCTAGATTAATGACTCGCTAATCAACCTCACGTAATTTACGTATGTTGCAATTGCTTTTGTGAAAGGTATATGTGAATTGCTTCCGGGTTCAAAGCTTTTGGGAACCCTGTCATTGTTTCCCCCACTTTGTGATTGCATGAAAAGAAACCGAACGCGTGCAGAAAAGACAAGTAAGAGAGCTGCACTCGCAACTAAGGTTTTAATCAACCCTGCACTCTTATATTCTGTGCTTCAGTGCAACCAGCATATTTTTAATGAGTTAAATGAGTACGCTTTGATTATTGGTAGTGAACGTAGCGATTATCCTTTTATTGTTTGCTCGTACCAATTCCTAGCGTGATCGTCAACTTTGACTACCATCTCGCCCTAGCATTCGCCCCTACACAACTATATTTGTGCGGACTAAAAAGATTGCCATTTCCTGAGATCTGCTTACTTGCGGGCAAGCTACTTTTGCCGTTTAACTTGACAACGTTGCCTGATATGTACCATACAGGGTTGCAACAGGGCAACGCTAAAAAAACAAATGAAGCTTAGTGCTGCTGCCCATTGGACTATTAATACGCTCGCGCGGTTTGTAAAAACAAACGCCGGCTAATCTCAATAACGGACATACAACAAACCAAGGAGAAATGATTCTAACATCTAACAGGCTTCAGCTTATTTCTTGTTTTGACCGCTTAGCCGCGGACTTGCCCTTCTGCAGGGTTGCTTTAAAGGGTCCCTCACTAAGCCCCCATTGCAAATTTTCGTTATACACCGGGAGCGGTAAAACGCCAGGCCGTCCAAGAGGCGTTTTACCGAAATACATTTTCAAATCAGTTCATTATTGGAGAAGATGTAAGGAATTAACTGTCCCGTTATCATGCCGCCAGGAAGCGAGCGTCCCGGTCAAAGGATAGACTCTCTCCCTTCGCCCCTAGCAGCGTTCCCAAGTGGTGCTCATTCGCGGCCTTCTCCGATAGCGGAGCCGAGGGCCGTAGCCCGGCGTCGAGCTTCGCCTCTGTTCTTTCTCTCTCTCTCTCTCTTTCTATTTTAGGGAGTTGCGCCCTCCGCATTCAACAGTTAGTCACGGTAAGTGACGAAACACGCAATGCGAAGAGGCATTTGTGCGTGACAATGACTCCCTGGCTTTGAGCGGGCTTCCGCGAGAGTGAAAGCGCGTGGCGTTTATTTTAAACTTTTAGCTGTTTTCGCAAAGGTGGGGGGGGGGGGGGGCGGAGTAACCCTTTGCAGACATGTTCACGAGCGCGTCTTGTATGCGCTACGCTAGTTTGTTTAAAATAGTCAAGCCTGATGAAGGGCCCTTAAAGCGCTCTAAAACACGCCGGCTACATCCTAACAAGGCAGTTTTCTACAATGAAAAGTAGCGTTCGGTTCGTTTACAAACACGAAGATCTACACAGCTGGACGCACATGCTAGAAATTTGAGGAGTCTGTCATTAAATAGTTTTCTTCCATAAAAAAATTGTTTGCTGTTATCTGGCACTGTTCGTACCTATCACGTCTACTATAGCGATTGCAGGTGCCTGCTCTCTCAAACCGCACTAGCTTACAAAACTACTTTTCTGAATGCAGGCCCTTAGACGAAATTCCCGAAGCTTTTTGTTCCTAAACAACATTTTCTCACTGGCTGGTCGCCTCCTCTAATAATATGTTGGGTCGCCCGATTGACCGGCACGTATTCTCACGAATCACTCGAACGTGTGAGCCATCTTTTTTTTTTAATCCCATGAACTGCCAGCATCGCTTAGATTCTTCCACCACGATGCTGGGGCGATGACTGTACGGCACGTGTTTTAACATAAGCGACAACGACAAAGTGAATGCGCGAAGCCAATGCAACGAGGTTACTCAAGAAAGCGGATGAGGCTGAACCGAGTGCAGCACAGGAATAAACGTTCGCTCTCGTAAGAGAACCCTGCATAGTCGGCGCTTCCGTGAACTGACCAGTGGTCTTCCTCGACACAGCGGTGCTCGTTGATGGTGCTGATGTCCGCCAGGTGGCAGTCTAATTTCCCGTTCGGGTGGCGGAACGCGAACCAGGGCTCGCGAATGTGTTCGGCCGCGCAGGCATCCCCGCCACCCTGGGAGTAGCAGCCGTAGAACACGGCGTGCATCGGGTCCTTCGTGCAACTCTCATCGCACTCCCTCTTCGTCTTGTACTGGAAGTTCGTGTCCGCGATCTTTGGACACTCTCCGCCGGAGAAGTCCCACTCCACGCATCTGCGTGAGCCCAGGCCGTGGCAACAACGTACTTCGTCCGTCTACAGCAAGTCAACAAAGAGGTACAATCTATAACGTAAACAACAACAGTCAGGCACTCAATCACTCGTTTATTTATTTACCGTGCCCGGGAACAACCATGACGTCTAGGTGCTGACGCGCGCATACAACTAGGAGAAAGACTGGGAAAAACGGCAGGGGAATATAGGTCAAAAAATCAATGAATAAGAAGGACGATCTTGAATAGAAGAGTACATACTACAAAGCGCAAGGTAAATACAAAGAAAGACAAAGGAGGATAAAGGCAGTTCAACAACATGTGAAACTATGACAACAACGCAAAGCTCGGAAAAGAACAGTGACAGCGAGTTATGAAAAAAATATCAACATCACAATAACCAGCGATATAAAGAACGTATTCTATGGACGTTTGAGTGTTGCTGATGAGAGGCAGGAACATGGAAAGGCCTATGTTCTCTGGTGATCTTGCGCGGGATACGAAACGTGATACAACCGAGGTGTTCGGGGCAGGTAAGGATACCTTGAAGAAGATTCAAAAGAAACAAAAGGTAAGCGCGAATACATCGGGAGCGAAATAAGGGTATTGACAATATTCCAACAGTGTTAGAACAAGGTCCAGTGTCCGTGTTAGCAAAGCATTGATGATATATGCTTAGAAATTTTTTCTCTAATCGATCTATGTCACTGTTGGATATAGAAATGCCTTTCCTGACGATCGACCCGTATTCGAGTTGAGGAAGACAGCTTGTTGCGTACAATTTCCGGAATGGTGTAGAAGAATTGAATTCCCTCAATATGATCAATCAATTACCCGCCGTGGTTGTTCAGTGGCTATGGTGTTAGGCTGCTGTTACGTTTCGCCTACGACGCGCGGTAAAGCCGGCGCGGATGCAACGGACGCCGGGGCTTCGTTCAAAGCGGCAGACATTTTGGCCCGTTCGGCGCCGCCGCTACGCCTCCCCGCCAAGCGCGTCCAGGCATGTTCCAATGCCACGTGTCTTCGTGTGCGTGTGTGTGTGTATGTGCATGTTGGTGCCCACGCTTGTCGAAGCGCGGCAGCCGGGGAGAGGAGCTCCCCCAACTGTGAAGCGAGGAGGTCTAGCGGCGCCGGCCCGGCGGATGCGCCACCTTCTCATCCCCACGTGCCCTAGCGGCGCCGGCCCGGCAGCTGCGCCACCTTCTCATCCCAACGTGCCCGAGCGGCACAGTCACGTGCGCGTCTTTAGGGGCGTTCCTTCTTGCCCTCAACTGCGAGAGTATAAAAGCAGCTGCCCCCGGACGCCAAGAGAGGCTCCGATTTCTTCTGTTGAGTAACGTGCACTCCCGTCTCTCTACTTCGGTCGACCTGACCACCCACTCTTTGCGATGCTTGAATAAACAAGTTGTTCTGTTACCAGTCGACTCATGCTTTGCCGGGACCTTCGGATGCTTCCAGTTGTGCCCCAGGCCGCCAGGCCAACGCTACCCTTGGGGCTTGCGACCCAGGTGCAACAACGGGCGTCAGCGCTGAGTTCACAACAACTGTCTGCCAGCGGTGAGATCGCGACAACGGAGATCAGCAGCGAAGATATGCGGTTGACTGTATGCTGAGCAGCTCAACGACGATCCGGGAGCAGTGCAACGAGCCCTGTGTGATGACTGGTTGCCTGCAGCGGAACGACTGCGCTGAATTCTTGGCTGCGAGGTTTGGTGAGTGCGGGACTTTCTTCTTCTGAGTTTTGCCAGGCTTTTGTTAGTGTCAGAAACAGAGCTGGTAATTGTGGTTGTCGTTGCTGCCGGGTTAGTTTGCAGCAAGACAATAGTAGGCAGTAGAGAAAGCAGCATTCAGAGCAGCCATGGATTTGAAGTCGTTGCGCAAACCGAAATTGCTGGAGCTTGCAAGAGAGTTGGGTCTGGATGTCTCAGACAAACTCAGAAAACCAGAACTGCTAAGGGCTATTCTTGAGTTAGAGGCTGAGGATGACGAGCTGTCGGAATGCCTTGAGACCATTGAGGAGAGGGCAAAAAGACAGGAACGCGAACTTAAAGAGCAAAAAGAGAAAGAGGAGCGCGAACTTAAAGAACAAAAAGAGCGAGAGCAACAAGAGAAAAAAGAAGAGCGCGACCGTCAACACGCTTTGGAAATGAAGCGTCTTGAGGTAGAGATGGAACGCGCTCGTAATGGAAGTCAGGCACACGGTGCAGGAGAACGAGTATCGTTCAAAATGACTGACCTGATGCGGCCGTTTAAGCTTGGAGAGGACATTGGTTTGTTCCTGGTTAACTTTGAGCGAACGTGCGAGAAGCAGGGGTTCTCTCGGGAAACGCGGCCACAGCGCTTGCTCACTTTGTTACCCGGCGAGGCGGCCGACGTAGTCGCTCGCTTGAATAGAGAGGAGGCAGAGGATTTCGACAAAGTGAAATCGAGTCTGCTAAAAAAGTACAGGCTGTCAGCGGAGGCGTTCCGTCGGAAGTTTCGGGAAAATGAGAAAGGCAGAAGTGAGTCATACACAGAGTTTGCGTACAGGCTTATGTCAAACATGCAGGAGTGGCTCAAAGAAGAGAAAGCGTTTGGTGACCACGATAAAGTTCTGCAGTGTTTCGGGCTAGAACAGTTTTATAGTCGGTTACCTGAGAACGTGCGGTACTGGGTCTTGGATAGGCCAGACGTTAGTACGGTGGCTAGAGCCGCTGAGCTAGCCGAGGAGTTTGTGACGCGTCGGGCTCGCGGAGCTAAGGACGGTCAAAAGGGTGAATTTGGCTCCAAGTTTGAGAGGCCAAAGTTCACACCCATGAGAGCAAAGGGGAACACACGCAGAAAGCGGTTCGAGACGAGGCAAGCGCGCGTTTGTTATACGTGCCAGAAGCCGGGTCACTTTTCGGCGCAGTGTCCGGAAACAAAACCAAAAGTTGTGTTTTTGTCATTATGCAGCACTGACGAGAACATGAAGCTTCTCGAGCCTTACATGCGAGACCTCCTCGTGAACGGGAAAGAGTGCCGAGTGCTTCGCGATTCCGCAGCTACAATGGATGTAGTTCACCCCCCTTACGTAGAACCCCATATGTTCACGGGCGAGTGCGCATGGATCAAGCAAGCCGTGGAAGCTCATAGCGTGTGTCTGCCCGTAGCAAAAGTGCTTATTGAAGGACCTTTCGGAGCGCTTGAGACGGAGGCGGCAGTGTCATCTATGCTGCCCCCCCAGTACCCGTACCTATTTTCGAACAGGTCCGATCACCTCCTGCGCGAGAAGGGGCTTTTGTTTGGGGAGGCTAGCGTTCAGGCCTTAACCAGATCGAAGGTTCGGGAGCTCGCTGCAAAGGCGGTAGTTGCGGGGCCGACGTTATCAAACAATGAAAAGGGGTCAGAGGCGCAGCAAGCCGATATTCAGAGCACGCCCGAACTGAATAAAATTGAGCCTGTAGCGTTGAAGGCGCCAGATACTGGAGAGGAAATGCCCGACACGGGAAAGTTAGAAGAGCTATCTGCAGATTTGCTCATCGCGCCTACGTCAGACGGACTTAATAGGTTGCTAAAAGTCAGCCGCTCGGCTTTGGTAGCCGAGCAAAAGAAGGATGGCAGCCTAGAAAACATACGCTGCATTGTCAAGGAAGGTATCGCCAAGAAAAATGCTCGCTTTGTGGAAAGAGGTGGGGTCCTGTACCGGAAGTATCTAGACCGCAGGGGAGTGGAGTTCGATCAGCTGATCGTGCCTCAATGCTATCGTGAGGATCTGTTGCGCTTGTCGCACGGGGGTTCATGGTCCGGACACCTAGGAGTTAAGAAAACTAAGGACCGTCTCTTGCAAGAGTACTATTGGCCAGGGTGTTTTCGGGACGCAGACCATTTCGTGAGGACATGTGACACCTGTCAGCGGGTGGGCAAACCAGGGGACAAATCGAGGGCGCCGTTGAGATTGGTACCTATCATTACGGAGCCTTTTAGACGGCTCGTTATTGATACAGTGGGACCTCTGCCGGTAACAGCCACGGGGTACAGACACATTTTGACTGTGATCTGCCCAGCGACAAAGTTCCCTGAAGCAGTGCCGCTTAAAGAACTCAGCTCAGTTGAGATAGTCAATGCACTACTGTCCATATTTGCGCGAGTTGGTTTTCCTGCGGAAATCCAATCAGATCAGGGCACCGTGTTTACTAGCGCTTTGACGACGACTTTTCTCGAAAGGTGTGGGGTAAAGCTGTTACACAGCTCCGCGTACCACCCACAGTCGAATTCCGTTGAAAAGCTCCACCCCGTCGTGAAGCGCGTGTTGAGAGCATTGTGCTTTGAACATCAAACTGACTGGGAGCTGTGTCTGCCTGGGGTGATGTTTGCATTACGGACCGCGCCGCATGCGGCTACGGGGTTTTCGCCAGCTGAGCTGGTGTACGGTCGCTCGCTGCGATCTCCGCTTCGCATGCTTCGAGAATCGTGGGAAGGCAGGGGCGACGACCCAGTCGTGGTGGAATACGTGCTTAAACTCCTCGAACGCTTAAGAAGGGCACAGGAGTTGTCAGGTGAACCAATGGCAAAGGCCCAGCAGAGGGCCAAGGTTTATTATGATCGGACAGCCAGGGCCCGTCGTTTCGAGGTGGGCGATGAGGTCATGATATTGCGCACATCGCTAAAAAACAAACTCGACGTGCAGTGGGAGGGCCCAGCACGGATTGTTCAAAAACTGTCGGACGTTAACTACGTGGTGAGTCTGCCAGGAAAGCGGAAAGCACAGCAAGTTTACCACTGTAATCTGCTCAAACCTTATAGACAAAGGGAAGCAGTGGTGTGCATGATGGTAAACGTTCCTGAAGAGCTTCCGGTCGAGCTTCCGGGACTAGGCTCAGTGACGAACAGGAAAGGCACCGATCAGGTCATTAGTGACTTAGTCAGTGGAGCATCGCTGTCGCCTGAGCAGAAAACCGAACTACACCAGCTCTTACAAGAGTTTCAAGGTCTGTTCTCTGAGAGGCCTGGTAGGACTTCTGTCCTTACTCATGACATAGAACTTACCTCCCCAGAGCCAGTACGATCCAAGGCGTACCGGGTGTCACCCCGCCAGAGCGATATTATGGAGGCTGAGGTAAAGAAAATGCTACAGCTCGGAGTTATTGAGGCTAGTGAGAGTGATTATACCTCCCCTTTGATTTTAGTTGAGGTACCGGGCAAGGAACCTCGTCCTTGCGTCGACTACCGCAGGCTTAATTCCATCACTAAGGATCAAATTTATCCGATCCCTAACATCGAGGAGCGCCTTGAGAAAGTTAGTAGCGCTCAGTTTATTTCCACCCTAGCTCTTGTCAGGGGTTATTGGCAGGTTCCACTTACAGAAGAGGCTAGTAGGTATGCGGCGTTCATTTCACCAATGGGAACATTCCGTCCTAAAGTGTTGAGTTTTGGTTTGAAGAACGCGCCATACTGCTTTTCAAGCCTCATGGATAAAGTGTTGCGGGGACAGCAAGAATTCGCTTTACCGTATTTAGACGACGTAGCGATATTCTCCACATCCTGGTCTGAGCATATGGCACACTTGCGGGCAGTGCTAACCCGCCTGCGCGAAGCGGGCTTGACAGTCAAGGCTCCTAAGTGCCAGTTAGCACAGGCAGAGGTTGTCTACCTCGGTCACGTGATTGGTCGGGGTCGTCGCCGCCCCTCTGAAATAAAGGTGGCCGCTGTGCGAGACTTCCCGCAACCGCGCACGAAGACCGATATTCGGTCGTTCTTAGGTGTCGCCGGCTACTATCAGAGGTACATCCCCAGGTACTCTGATATCGCGGCTCCCCTGACGGATGCTCTAAGAAAAACAGAGCCCCAAACAGTCGTATGGGACGAGACAAAGGAAAGAGCTTTTAGCGCCCTAAAGAGTGCCCTAACAAGCCAGCCTGTGCTACGATCGCCAGACTATACAAAAGGGTTCGTTGTTCAGTGCGATGCTAGTGAGCGAGGCATGGGCGTTGTACTGTGCCAACGGGAAAATGGAGAAGTAGAACACCCCGTCCTGTATGCTAGTCGTAAGCTGACCAGTCGTGAGCAGGCGTACAGCGCCACCGAGAAAGAGTGTGCGTGTCTCGTGTGGGCCGTTCATAAATTGTCATGCTATCTAGCCGGCTCGAGGTTTATCATTGAGACGGATCACTGCCCTCTCCAATGGCTGCAGACCATCTCTCCCAAAAATGGCCGCCTCCTGCGCTGGAGCCTCGCTTTGCAACAATATTCCTTTGAGGTGAGTTACAAAAAGGGGAGTCTCAACGGTAACGCCGATGGCTTAAGTCGAAGCCCCTAACGTAGGAATCAGCCTCAAAATTGTTTGTTACTGATGTTTTTCTTCCTGAGGCAGGATTTTTAACATATTGCTTTTGTTTAGTGTTTCAAAGTGATGATGTGCTTTCTAGTGCAATTTTCCAATTTGTGGACGCGTTCTGAGTGCTGCTAGACTACTGTAAGGAACTAGGTAGTGGTATAAAAGGGGAAAGAGCCTGGCAGGGCTTAGTGAGGGTTGTGCCGTGCTTGCTGACTGAGCGGTTGAGTTTCAGCGTAGTTCTAACGCTTGCCGGGAACGAGAACAAAAATGTGAACTCTCCCGAAGTCACTTTGCAGTGTCCTGTGCGAACCTGAACGAGAGAACGAGGCCTTCTCTGTGCGCTGCGCTCAAGAAACGTCGAGGGACGCCCGACTTCGGTTATGAGCATCCTCGAGCGACATCCCTCCGGACAGCGGATGCAGTCCCCTGACCATCGGGATCTCCTTCCCCCGGCGGGGCGGTCTGTTACGTTTCGCCTACGACGCGCGGTAAAGCCGGCGCGGATGCAACGGACGCCGGGGCTTCGTTCAAAGCGGCAGACATTTTGGCCCGTTCGGCGCCGCCGCTACGCCTCCCCGCCAAGCGCGTCCAGGCATGTTCCAATGCCACATGTCTTCGTGTGCGTGTGTGTGTGTATGTGCATGTTGGTGCCCACGCTTGTCGAAGCGCGGCAGCCGGGGAGAGGAGCTCCCCCAACTGTGAAGCGAGGAGGTCTAGCGGCGCCGGCCCGGCGGATGCGCCACCTTCTCATCCCCACGTGCCCGAGCGGCGCCGGCCCGACGGCTGCGCCACCTTCTCATCCCAACGTGCCCGAGCGGCACAGTCACGTGCGCGTCTTTAGGGGCGTTCCTTCTTGCCCTCAACTGCGAGAGTATAAAAGCAGCTGCCCCCGGACGCCAAGAGAGGCTCCGATTTCTTCTGTTGAGTAACGTGCACTCCCGTCTCTCTACTTCGGTCGACCTGACCGCCCACTCTTTGCGATGCTTGAATAAACAAGTTGTTCTGTTACCAGTCGACTCATGCTTTGCCGGGACCTTCGGATGCTTCCAGTTGTGCCCCAGGCCGCCAGGCCAACGCTACCCTTGGGGCTTGCGACCCAGGTGCAACAACGGGCGTCAGCACTGAGTTCACAACACTGCTGAGCACGAGGTCGTGGGATCGAATCCCGGCCACGGCGGCCGCATTTCGATGGGGGCGAAATGCGAAAACACTCGTGTACTTAGATTTAGGTGCACATTAAAGAACCCCAGGTGGTCTAAATTTTCGGAGTCCTCCACTACGGCGTGCCTCATAATCAGAAAGTGGTTTTGGAACGTAAAACCCCATATATTATTGTTATTATGATCAATCATTTATTTATTCTGGAACAACCATGGAGGTCTGACTGGTGGCGCACACATACATTACAAAACGAAACAATGGATACTAATAATAAGGAATTCATTGTTATTATTATTAACAACAACTCAGGGGGCGACGTTTACAATTCTTTCCTAGCAATATGCATCAATTTTTCTCGGCAAATATATTTTGCTCGATGAGCATTCAATGGCGTTTATTTTTATTTTTTCCCCTTTTTGTTAAGGAAGGGAGAGGGTGCATGTTGCGTCGGGGATGCATGCTTTGAGTTTTCTGGTTTCTTCGGTGAATATATGATTCACTGATCTGTTTCACGCTGAGACGTGTCGTATACGTGCACGCGCAGGTCTTACATTGCAGTCGCATAATGAGTACACGTATGCCAACAATGTGTTGTAGAAGATCCTGTTTATCAAAGGCACCATGCCACACCGCGATGTGATTATGCAAGTATTAGGAATCAGTCCATATTATACTCGAATACGGAAGAGATGAGACATTATTTCTGACAAACTGTAGGGAATCCAGTGACCTCCACCAAATGTAATGAGATTTAATTAAGCAGGGTAGCCTAGCAGCAGCGAGCGGCACGACCTCTCTTGCAATCACCGCACGGGTCGTCGTCGTCTTCGAGCAGCCACTGAAAACACGAGGGGCGCCTACTTCGTTACACAGTGAACATTACAGGGTAAAAACATGCTTACGTAGACATGACTCCGTGTTACTATCAGTGAACATGCCCTGTTCATGAACAGCCTCCCGGCGAACGAATATGTGGCAGCAACTAGGCTGAATTATGTATATCTCTGAAGACAGCATTAAAAGGAACTCGAGCTGGTGATCAGCACTGCTGTATTTTTGAGCTCATGCAAAATGACTCTATATATATATAAGCACGCATATTTTTTTTTTTGAAGCTCAGTGGATATATGACAAAAACCACATGAGATATATTTCTGTAAAAACTAAACGAAAGGAGATCCGTCATCTATTTGGCACGGTTAATTAGAAATGTTAGTTTATCAACCTATAACATTGCGTATTCACTTGTCACGGGAACATACTGATGAGGCAACAGCCGTCTCATCTCTCTTAATGTGCTTGAGGAACAAGGTAGATCCGTGGAGTAGGAAAAACATGGTGCAGCACTGATTGTTGACGACGTAAAGTTTTCAAAAAATCCTTTCCTGTGTGTTTATGTTGTTTATATTTATGTTGCTTATATTCCTGCGTGAATTTGCTAAAGTTCTCACACTTACATGTTACATACATGTTACATTTCTAGGTTGTTGGCTGTGCAGTATCGAATTTTGTTACATGCGTTCTGATGTTTACATTTACGCTATTCGCGTTTGGCGTGTGCGCAAGTTTTTATTCGCTACTCGTAGTTTTATTATATTCACCATCAGATTAGGCACAAGGGTGAACTTATATTCTCGCTTCTTTTGTGTGTGCGCGCACTGTCTCTGTGCTTGTAACGTGGGCCCCGTGGCTATACGTCAAGCTGTAATATTTTGCACCTTCTTTTCTTTAGCCTGACGCGTCATACAAGGGTTTACTTAATGCCAATAAACATCGAAGCTCAAAGTACGCAAAAAGTGAAATTAACTCTAAAAACCGCTGCGCAGACTACAAACACACAAACTAATCCTGAGTTCCACCACATACGGCAGTTATGCCGAGTGACCAGGAAATCGAAACCAGATTTATATGCGCAGTTAACGACATTGAACGGCACATAAGTCTACTTATAGTCTACATAGTTATAAGTCTGCACTTATACGGTAGTTTTCTTTTTTTATCATTACCAGAAAGTTTAAATATCATTGGCATGATAAATCAATATTCTTAAATGACTGGTTACAAAAAGCTTCCTAATTGACTTTGAAGGTAATTACTTTAAGGCACGCATTGCCATTTACAAATTGTGGTCGCTGAGTTCTCAAACCATGACCACGAATTTCGGTGCATGACACCTGTTTTGAAATACGCGCTCCAGAAGTGCTCGCCGAAATGCATTGGTATTCCAGCCATATTTCTCCTCCAGTGCATATTTCGTTAACAAAAAAATCAATGGAACAGCATTGAATTTTTCCGCAATTTTGACCATGCTTATCACGAAAAAATTCGTTCAAGCGGGCGTGTGGGCTCTGTGGCATTACTGAATTCTGGTCTTAAATTGCAAAATGTGTGGTAAGTTGCTTAGTAAAAAATAAATCAGCTAATTTAATGCCATTAGTCAATTGTGTATTCCGATCTATCGTACAAGTAATCTCCGCCTCTTTGAGCAATCAGGTTAAATCAGTAGATTTGTGCTGCATACCTCAGGTGAAAAAAAAACTGGCTAAAACACCTGCCTGAACCACTTTTTATTGAAGTGAAACCGGGCAATTTCAGAACTACATTGCCGCAAAAATTACTTTACCGCAAGGAGGTCGCGGTATCTACGTCATGTAGTCGACAGGATCTTGATGTTAACTATCGACCAATAGCAGCCATCTACTGAAATGACGAAACAGTGCGTTGCATGAGGAAATAGTGCGTCTAGAAAAGAGTGAGGACAGGGCCTTCTGTTGAAAAGAGAGCATTTTAGAGAAAGGCGACTTCGCGATGCGCTCGCGAGCTTCGCGCACCGCGTACGACAGCCGAACTTGGATGAGATGTTAACAGCAGCGTAAGATACCCGCGGGCTATGTTATCTCACCAAGCCCGACGTGTGGTTCAGGGCCCCTTTAAGACTGCTTACGTGTGGGAATGCGAAAGCATCATGGTCCCTTTGGTGAAATCCTTTTATATTATACTCATTTTATACACTCATGACGTGGCACCACCTCCTCCAATTGGCTGCGCCGTTACGTGTCCTGTGACGCACGCCTCAGACCACACCTATCGGCAGCCAGATGGCTGCGACGTAACGTGTGCGATGACGCAGGCCCTAGGCACACCTTTTGTCAGTCAGAGCCGTGGAGCCGCCGTGGATTCGCAGAAGCGTGCTCGTCTCGGCACCTAGGGGCATGAGTTCGACTCTCACCCAAGCCGACAATGCACCATATTTTCTTTTCAAAGGCATTAATTTACTTTGTGTAACCACCCCGAAAAAATTTTACGCCGATCCGAGCATTTTTGACGTGTTTTTTTTACTCTTCGCACCATCAGCAATCTTTGGTACCATCTTTAGGTCACGCCGTTGTATTTTAGCGTAATTAGGCATATAATACTTTTGCGTTAAAAAATATATGTTGACGTTAAAAAGACACCCCATATATAAGTTCCGTGACTACGGTTTCCTGTGTGAATTTCGGCACACCCATTATTGGCGTGCCACTGTAATGACGGGGACGATGCTTAATTTTTACTTGAAAGAAACGAGCGCTAATACATTGTTCGACCCGCACGTACCTCGTGCCATCAAAGAACCACCACGTCATCGTTAAGTGCTTCTTTTCGCACGGGACGAACACCGGTGTCTCTTCGCACCTCGGTTCGGGAGGATGGCGTTGCTTGCAGTAAGCGTTGCACTCGAAGTCGTGGGCGAACCGGTTGGGGCCATTGTTGCAGACGAAATACTGCTCGTCCCTTGTCGCGACGCACTTCTTCAGTTTGCCGTCGTAATAGTAGCCCTCTCTGCTGTTCTCGCAGAACTTGTAGGAGCCGCGAGAATGAAGACACTGCACGTGCCAGTCGTAGGCTACAGTTCACCTGCTTTATCAGTTCTCAAATCAAGCGCTATAGAACAGTGCACCGGAAGTGAATGCCGGCGGCGATGCTGTCATGAAAGCGTGAACGCTGAGCGAAGTCTAACCCCGAATAAAAGGCAAGTGGTTCTCTTTCTCTCTCTCTTTCTGTATCTTATTTTTTTGCCTAACAAATATCACCTTGAAAAAAAAATTGTCAGTCTAACGCGATAAGGTAACCGTAGCTGACCAAGACACTAATAGGACTCCCATAGCATGCTATCCACCGCAAGGGGTTAGGACAACGCTTTTTCAGCAACTCACGAGCACAATTTAAAAAAAAAAACACAGGTCTCGCTTTGAGTGCAAAGGTTTTTCGATTTGGTTCCTCATTACAGAAGATAGGAGAAATGATAAGCGTCACGTCGTCATGGCTGCCAGGAAGCCAGCTTCACTGCCAACACACAATTTCCACGCTTGCGATGTCCACCAGTGTTTGGGTTAAGGTTGGGTTAAGGGCCCCATGTCACAGAAAATCCGGCGTCGGCATCTGGCGTTCCGCGGCCGGCGTCCAGCATTGGACGTCGCTTCGGCAAAAAGAATTTCGAGCCATGCGTACCCAACCACGCAGGCCCTCCATGTGGCACAAGGAAATGACTGAACTAATTGAATTACTCAAGGTCAAACACGTAGAAAATCGTACAGTACGACTTACACACAACTTACAGACATGATAACGCCGAATCGTAATTTGAATATGCGAGAAAACATAATTCTATCACGCGAGAAATAAAAAAAAAAGCCACAAACCCCTTTTCCAAGCGCTTTTGGTTGCCACTTCCTCCTCCATCTGCCTTTGCGTCGACCACCGTCCGCACCCCACATTCCTTCCCTGAATGCGTTACGTACACGTCGCGAGCCTCGCACCTCCTTTACGTTTCCTTTAGAGCGAAGCTTTTCCTAGCGAACTCTCCCGGAATTTCCTTACCGTGGCTGTGAGGTGCTGCTGTTGTCCTGCCGGATAACTCACACTTATAAAAAGAAATCGAATCACGTGCACGACGGTGCGATCGAACCTCGGTCCGCCAGCACAGCAGCCCAATGCTCTAACCATCAGGCCATAGTCACACGTTTACTTCTGCAGCGCCGACGACAATTAGCTCTTCCAGACGATCGCCGCGCGTTTACATTGCATAACGCGCATGCGCGGGAGCACATACGCCAGTGCAAATTCCTTTACGCCAAGGATGCAGGGACGAAGTGAGTGAGTTTATAGGGTTTCTTCAACTGGTTCGCGAAAGCTTCGCTTCCCATATAGTTTCCAAGATGTTCGTTGTATCTGTATAACTTTTTTTTTCTCTTCTTGTTTGTTTTTAGCAATGCGAAGCCCTTCAGATGGCAGCTTTGCGCAATGCGTATTGAAGATTTACCGAAGTTACATGCCATAATCGGTGACGATGGAAGCGCTTAGACGCGTAGACGCGTTTGTGCGTGTTACTACAACTATTCGGCAGGAAGGGCACGGCTCCTTCCAGGGGAGATGTGGTTTTCGTTTTAAATGTAAAGTTTTTCCGCACCGTGGCGCGTTTTTGTCTGCTTACAATACCCAAACCTGGTATGAAGCATTTCAACAAATCAAACGATTTCATTTTGCACTTATTGTCTTTGAACTTGTAGGGGTACGTTCGATGCATCACGATAGAAACACAAGCAGAGCCACGAATAAAACTGTACCCCCTAGGATGCGCGAGTAACCGTTTCTATAGGACCCTCCATTATTCTAACAGTGCGGAATAACGTATGCGCTTAGAGCAAACCAGTGTCCAGCGGTGTTCGCTCAGCGACTGCGGCGTTCTGCCGACGAGAACGTGAGTACATTTTCATGTATAGCGAAGTCGCACGACGGTGAAACCAAGGTGCAGGAGCTCGTGCACTCCGAGGTACACGGTGAAGCGCCTCACGCGGTCAACGCGAGAGGAACAAACGCATGCGCCAGTTGTTCGCGATGTATCGCATATGGAATGCGTGAAACACGGCCGACAAGGACATTCGCGAACACCACGAATTGATTTCTAGCATATCTTCGCCAGTAGTCGTCCGCGCATTTTGTCTCAAAACTAATCTTAATCTTCGCACTTCGGTGTCGTCAGAAAACGCAGTAAATACTTGAGATGATAACTTCATAAATGAATCATTTAGGTACGTGATTTGGGTGACGTTTAGGGTGTACCGAGAAGGAATCTGATATTACAATCGCCGTCTTAGACGTGCCGGCTCGCCGGCCTCCCGAAAGCATACAGTACTCAGTTTTGCCCCACTACAAATGATCCAGAACAAAGCCATCGAAATATAAACTCTTAGCTCCTACTGCACCAATGCCAAACAACAATCAAATGCCAGTGATGTCCGTGCAGTGTCCGACATAATTAAATATAATCTTGCTATCTGGCATATCAACAATCCAATCGTTCCCCTATTTTTTAGTTCCGTCTTTCTTACACTAACATCGCAAGATTTGTCCTTAAAGTGACCTTCACCTTGCCGAAAGTATGGCAAGCAGACTTCAATTAAGCACTTTTTTTATTAGAGAACTCTCTACGTTTTGCATTAAAGTTATTGAAAGTACACTCTCATATTAAAAATTTAGAAAGTTTCTTTTGAAGCGTATCTATAGTCCTGCATAACACTTTCTCTGTGTACTACTTCATGTATGCATTGGCAGCGTTATCGGTAAATGCTGTAGTTTATTATATTACGTTTATTAATGGCGTGCGAAATCGTTAAAACATGCCGTTTTTCTTTTTGTTCATATTTTTTGTATGTTACTGCTTAAAGTTATTGTATCATTGCTCTTAAATGGTGTCCTAGGATGTACTTATAATTGCTGTTTTCCGAATTTGTTTTTATAGTTATTGCTTCTTAGTGTCCTTTCTTAACTAAGCTTAATTTTGGCTTATACCATGTACAGGAGGCCCAATTCTGCCTCCGGCTCCGGGACCTCCTTCTACACATTCCGTTCAATAATAATAATCTCATATATAGTTAAAGCATTTTATTTTGATTCTAAAAATGATTTTATCCTCACGTACCTAGTCTGTTCTGCTGAAAAGCTTTACCCATAATAGTGAAGTAATCATTCTTACTAGCTGGGGCGACTTTAAACTCATAAGAAGGCATGTATTTCCGTTCGAAATTTGTTGCTGGCAGTTATGAGGAATGCGCTGGGTCTCACCGGCGTAGTGACGTGCTACGTCAGGTAATAAATCTTAATAAAGAAATAGCATCCCGCAACCACCTCTTTTTAACCCTGTTGTTTAACACTTCTTTCCGAGAGCAATCAGGCAACTAAGCTGGCCATAGTCATCATCATCATCATTGTCATACCTAAATTTATGTCTACTCCAGAACGAATGCATCTCCGAACTGTTTTCAGTTGCCCCTGCATTGCATCAGCAGCGTCCGTCCTATACAGTTTGCCTGCAAATATTCCTCGTCTCATCACTCGACGTAATCTTGCGCCGCTCTCGTCTTCATTTCACTCCCATTGGCCCCCAATCTATCTTGCACTAATAGGCAACCGCTAATCTTGGCGACATATTACATGACCATCCCAGGACTATATTTTCTTCTTTCTAATCTCAAACATCGCCTCTTTTCATTTGCCTTCTAATATGTTAATGCATTGTGCTGTCTTCCTGACTCTTGTCGCCAATTTAATCATCATATCAAGCGTACTTACCACCTTATTGGGCAGCGGTCTTCTGGTCGTTGTAGTGGAGCTTGTGGTTGTGGTGGTAGTAGTAGTTGTGGTTGTAGTGGTTGTTGTAGAGGTGGTCGTAGTAGTAGTGGTGGTCGTAGTAGAAGTGGTGGTCGTAGTAGTAGTGGTGGTCGTAGTAGTAGTGGTGGTCGTAGTATTAGTGGTGGTTGTAGTAGTAGTGGTGGTCGTAGTAGTAGTGGTGGTCGTAGTAGAAGTGGTGGTCGTAGTAGTAGTGGTGGTTGTAGTTGTGGTGGTCGACGGGCGCGTTCCGAACAGCGGACCCTTTAACCGTGGACCGAGCGCGAACCCAGCGACGATGAGGAGCAGAACAAGCAGCAACAGGAGTATCGTTATCAGCAGTCGACCGCAGATGCCCTCCCAGTCGTCTTCCTCATCTCCGAAAGGTGCTGCAAACAGTGTCCCAGTGAACGCGGGATAATTATAACGACCACACGATAGCGCAGACCATAGGCGCCGACTACGGGAGGGCTCCGGGGCCCGAGCCCCCTCCGGGCGATGCCGTAGCCTCCTTCCCCACCCCCCTCATACACACACACACACACACCTAAAGTGCCATTACCAGAGCTTTGGCACCCACATCATTTGAGGTTTCTTTTGACTTTCCTCGACCATTTATTTCACTTGAAATTCTAATGGGGCTATTAACTTACTGCATCATTGTTGGCCCGGACTTGCACGGCTTTCAGTACATACTTTCGCTTTATTTCTGCAGATCTCGACAATAGGAGGACAAGCGCATTAGAAGCACTAGCGGCGGCTGCCTCGTCCGTATTTTCTCACTTCAGCTTTTTTTACAATTTACACTGTAAACAACATGGACACACAATATATTTACATATATACACAGGACAAAGTTTTTCATATTTTTGAAAGAGATCGAGGTAGCCAAATAAAAATTATTTCTAAAGGTATGGATAGCCTATGTCTAGAGATTGAATATCAACGCTTCAACTTGCTTTGCGTACTTTTTTGACTGTGAAAAAAACCTATAGACTTCAGTGCCCCTTTAGCAGTCCTTTATCAATGGTGTCGTAAATGCACGTGAGTATTGTGTGTCTCAGTATTGCTTCTCTTTCCAGTAAGCAACGCTAGCGACTCATGAAAAAAAAAACATTTCTAATAATTTACAGCATTTATTAGGGACGGAAACATCGTCAATTGCGGGCATAAGCCATAAATATATACAGGGTGTCCCAATTACCTGCGCCATGCGCCAAGATTTAAAAAAAAAGAGAGAGTAATGCGTTACTACAGGAAAACCTAGTACATATTGTTTACAGTACAGTGAAGTAGCTGCCAGTAATTTCTTTCGTTACTGAGATTTAATTAGGTATTTGTGATTATCTAAGTCGAGACGTACTATCCTAATTATCAAAGTTTCAATGAGGCATTTGAAGGCACAGCCAAGGAACATGTAACTGCGGTATTTTCAGCGACGAACTAATTGCGTGCTAATTTTTTTTCCGACTGATAAATAAACCACACGAGATATGGAGAATACCACGTGACTGCGCTCCCACCCGGATCATAAAGCAGCGCCCTCGAACAGGCTCCTTCTGAGTTGTCCAGAACGAAATAAAAGAAATAAAGAAAAATACCGTGATCGAGCTGGTGCCTTATCTGCCGCGCCCCTGCCGAAGCAACAAGTCGCGTTTGGAGTTTCTTGGAAACAAGCTGTGATAGCTGTTGTCATAGTGTACATAAAGTGCACGGATGTTTCTTTTTTCTTCTTTTTGCCACAAAATCTATCACCAAAAAAGCGAATTGACAACGTCAGTGCAAATGTTTAAGGTGTGCTTTGTTGTGTCCCAGTCGCCATGTTTTTCTCTAATGAGCAGAAGGTAAAAATGGTCCTTGCCTTGACCCTTGCAAATGACAAGAGGAAGGCCGCAAATATATACCAGTCATGGAAGTGTGGCGGTAGACAAAACGCGTCGACTATCATCAGAAATGATGAAACCTGAGACGAAACGGCAGCTTCAAGAAACAGCGGTGGAGGACTCCATTTTTGAGTCCTAGCCTACACATGGATGTTCTAGCAATTATGTCCTCAAACCCTTATGCTAGCGTGCGGGATGTGGCCACCCAGGTACCAGTTTCCAAGTAATCAGTTTGGAGGATTCTAAATAACGGCTTTTGACCCGTATCACCAATGCTTAGAAGATAGGGACCTGTAGAATCGTCTAGATTTGTAGAATGAAATTAATTGAATTATGGGGTTTTACGTGCAAAAACCAATTTCTGATTATGAGGCACACCGTAGTGGGGGACGCCAGAAATTTGGACCACCTGGGGTTCTTTAACGTGCAACTAAATCTAAGTGCACGAGTGTTCTCGCATTACACTCCCCCCCCCCCCTTCTAAATGCGGCCTCCGTGGCCGGGATCTGATCCCGCGACATCGAGCTTAGCAGCCCAACACCATAGCCACTAAGCAACCACGGTGGGTAGATTTCTCGAATTGAGTCCTCACAAAAGTCGATGAGTCACCGGACGTTTTGAGCAACATCATTTGCACAGATGAAGCCAATTTTCGCAGAAGCGCCTAGGTTAATTTGCATAATGCACACTATTCGATGGACTCCAATCTACATTGGAAAAAGCGCAATCGTCACCAGTACCAGTGGTCATTCAATGTGTGGTTTGGAATTTACGCCGGTGCTATAATGGGCTCCGTCTTGTTCGATCACACACTGACTAGACAGCGTTACGTGAACGCAATTCTTGAAGGAGTGGTGGATGAGTTTCTCAGCGAAGTCCCGATGTGTTGTCTTCCACTGCTGTGGTATCTGCAATATGGGGCGCCAGCACACACAGCAGCAGCTGAGCACGAAACTGGCTCGACGCGACTTTTCGTGCGCAAGAAATTGTAAGGCATGGGCCTGTGAATTAACCGGCCAGGTCACCTGACCTCTCTGGGCTCTATTTCTTTTTTTTGGGGTTAGGTGAAAGATCGTGCGTACATGATCGAGACGGGCGTCAGATTAGTTTGAAGCAAGGATAACGGATGTCTGCCGTAGAATTCCCGCGTCGCTCATCAAGCCGTGATAAAACGGACACAGTAATGCGTAGCTGCAGAAGGACACCTATTCGAACTTGTCCTCTAGGCTGGTGTTCAACGGAGCTTACGATTTTATAGCTATAAGGGCACACTGAAATCTGATGTGTTACTTTTTTTTTTTTTTGTGCAGACATCTTGATTGCCAATTCGGCTCACTTAGAAATTATATTTACTATATTGAACGCATCGGTTTTGCCTTTACACGTTGGTCGCTTCCCAGCCTGTTTCTTTCGCTGTTATTTTTTGACGTGAACCTATTTTTGTAGCAGGTATACACTTTCATCAAAAATAAAACGGTCCCTTTAATTTGGCACCGCACTCTTTCCATGCGGTGCGAGCAATGCCGGGATTTTGAAACATTCTATGCCCATTCCATTGCTTTTCGCATTTCGTGCGCGGTCAGAGCGGCGCTTCGGTCGCGTTATCAAAGGGTTTTTTTGTTATCAATGTGATGAGTCGGCCTTGAGAGACGGATAATAAGTGTGACGTTGAAATGGGAAGGAATAGCTGCGAAGCCACGAAACCTTCTGCTGGCGTTCCTTCCGTACCATTATCAAGGTGATGCGCTGTCCGGGTTTGCGACAGGCAATGCAGTTGCTTTCAATCAAGTTATTTGAGAGCGCTGTTTTATCATGCGGGTGGGAGCGCACTCACGTGGTATTTTTCATACTTCGTGAAGTTTCCTTGTCACTCGGAAAGAAGTGTACGGAATTAGTACGTCGCTGAAAACACCGCATTAAGATGTAATTTTGGGGTGCCTACAAATGCCTCATTGACAATTTGAAAATTAGGACAGTACTTCTCGAGTTAGATAATTAATTACGATTGCTAAATTAAGTCTCAATAACGGAAGAATTACTGACGGCTACTCCACTGTACCGAAAACAATAGGCACTAAGTTTTCCTCGAGTAACGCAACTGCTCTTTCTTTTAAGTCTTCGTGCATGATAATTAGGGAACACTGTATAATTCACTCATTAACCGAAATGAGGCCAGGCCGGATTCACTCGAAATCAGAATCAACAGCAGTCATGCGCAGCAGCGCTTATGCTCGGACTCAGACACAAAAAAAAAAAAGAAATGAGAGAGAGGCTGCAGTTTCGCCGGAAAGGCGAAGCAGTATTAGTAACAGCCAAGTATGCGACAATTACACGAAGGAAAATTATACCACCGTGAGGAGTCAGGCTGTGAAATTTAAGTGTCTCCTATTATGAGTTCTTGTCTATGTTCATGTAACGCCTTCACTTCAGCGTTCAGCTTCGAGGTCACACGAAGTTTCTTGAAGTATCTATATATATATATATATATATATATATATATATATATATATATATATATATATATATATATATGTGTGTGTGTGTGTGTGTGTGTGTGTGTGTGTGTGTGTGTGTGTGTGTGTGTGAGAGAGAGAGAGAGAGAGAAAAATTCATAGAAGAATAAAAATGGGTTGGATCATATACGGCAGACATCGCCAACTCCTGACTGGAAGTTTACCATTATCGTTGAAAAGGAAGTTGTATAATCAGTGCATTTTACCAGTGCTGACATATGGGGCAGATACTTGGAGACTGACAAAGCAGCTTCAGAACAAGTTAAGAACCACACAGAGAGCGATGGAACGAAGACTGCTAGGCATAACCTTGAGAGACAGAAAGAGAGCGGTTTGGATCAGAGAGCAAACGGATATAACCAATGTTCTAATTGGCATTAAGAGAAAAAAAATGGTGCTGGGCAGGTCATGCAATGCGCAGGTTAGATAACCGTTGGACCATTATGGCTACAGAATGGGTACCAAGAGAAGGGAAGCGTAGCAGAAGAAGGCAGAAGGCTAGGTGGTGCGATAAAATTAGGTAATTCGCGGCTGCTAGTTGGAATCGGTTGGCGCAGGACAGGGGTAATTGGAGATCGCTGGGAGAGGCCTTCGTCCTGCAATGGACATAAAATAGGCTGATGATGGTATATATATGGGGTTCGGAAAGCTGGTCGGGCTCCAGCCCCTCCCCCGGAAATATGAAAACTCTCCGCCTATGGGGCAGACAGCGCTGAAAGCACCCCGCATTCAACTGCAGAAAGCGGTGTAGCGAGCTGGAACAGTACTGAAAGTTAATAGAGATAGAGGGAGTTTAAATGAAAACTGATTGCGTTAGCCATTTTACTTGCACAGCTTCCTACTTCATATCAGCTGATCGAAATAACAAAGACAAAAGAAAAATTCTAATCAAGAACAAATTGACGTAAATTACAAGAAAAAAGAAATCAAACATAGATTCCAAACCATATAGACGAAGGGCTGCCCGGCATAAATATGACAGCAGCCCAGTCAAGTAAAGAGTAACACGGATCAAGCCCAGTGCGGTATCCGAGCTCAAGCGATGCAGTAATAGCGGGGCAACTAGAGTCTAGTCATTTCTCTTGTGAAGTATTGCAGCTATTCTGCTCACCGGATCTGACGGTCCCCAGTGTCCACTGGAGGCTTTGCACTGCGAAGTACCCTATGAGTACAATTATAAATTACTGGGCGTAACATTTGCCCGTTCCACGTCTAGGCTGCACATGTTCGCGTGCTGAAGAGTAAGTTTCCTCCGCTCCTAGGCATTCAGCGCATGCTGACAGAAGTACGCGTAACTGTCCTGTCTCGTCTCTTCTGGAACTTTTGGAAGTGCCATTTCATTCGGCTGGTACCGTGCAGTTTTTGAGCACCGTGGTAACTGTGCCCAACATCGCTGAAACTCACGTAGAATATGCAATCTCAAAAGTTCTGAATATTTCCGGAGCTGTTAAAATGTGTATCTACGCGTGATCTCTTTGTGAAGTGCGGCGTCTGCCGGTCTTCATTCTTGAGATGCAGTAACGCTTCCCGAATTGTTGCCGATCAGAGGCCCCATGGTAACATGCCCGCAATTGGGCTCTGACCAAGCCTGGGTAAAATGCACGAAGGGAACTATCGAGCTGGCATTGTGGCGGTGTTAATGTGCCCAACAGGCACGGGTGTCAAAATACTGTGCGTGCTCGTTTCTGCCAACTTTTGGCAAAGTAATCATTCTCTTTAAAAGCAATGATGCAGATCCAACGCACATGTTGGATTCAATGTTAAGCGACGCGTTAGTGAAACGGTTAATAAACTTTGTACAGCTAACGGAGATGTGTACACTTTTGTTTACTTTCATTCTATCTAACATGCAGTCTAATACACCGGCTATGTTTGTGTACCTAAAATGTCCCAGCTTCCACATCCCGGCCTGCGTAAATTGGTACATACATGTAAATACACGTGTACTATTGTGTTGCAGAGGCTCATGCCCGTTCAAGAATGGCATATATCATCTCTGGATGATCAGCTAAGCATGGGCAAGCACCCGCTGGCACATACCGAATGGGCAATGTAAAAAAATAAATAAATTAATGAAGGCCGCCGAGTATAACCCACTATTTAATTAAGTGATCGGCGTGCTTGAACGATCCTTTTAGGCGGACATTATCTGTTCAGGTTTTGCGTGGGCATTTATTTTTTCATTAATCAGATCGGAGGTGCTCTTAGTCGCACTGCTTTGGTGGTTAGCATACAGGATTTATATATGCCCCTTTGCTTGTACTTGCACTTGGAGCACATATAACTACATATGTCCCAACAATAAATGAGAGAGCTTCCCTTCTTCTATATATATATACCCTCAAGGGAAATATAAGTATATATTATACCCTCAAGGTCAAAGGCATTACAGAGGAGAGTGGTTACACTCTCCTCTGTAATATAGCTACAAAGACAATCAATACAATACAGCGAATTTGGTTAAAACACAATTTAAGCATTCTCCAAAATAGACAATGCTTGTTAGTGCATCGCGAAAATGTTGATTATCTTCAATGGCTGGAATATCGGGAGGGAGGCGGTTCCATTCGACAGATGTCCGGGTAAGGTATGATTGATTATATATACATAATGAAGAAAAACAGAGTAGGACGTACGTTGGATTCGCACAGTGTATTGTAAAATGTTTGGACTGGTGGAGCAGCCTTTGACTTGACAAAGACCGGTCCACCAGCCGAAACATTGTAAAATGCACTGTCAAATCCAGCGTATGTCATACTCTCTTTGTCCCTAGTACACTACCGGTGCCAGCGTGATTTCCTTTGGCGCAACTATATATAACTCTTTAACATAGAAACAGAGCAGAAATAAATAAATTCGGCTTGCCTCGCGTTCTACGTTGCGTCGTAACCGCGCGTGATACCACGCTCGTCTCGGGCAGGGTCCTTCCGAAGGTTGTGGTCTCATCGGGAACCGTGCTCTGGCGACGTGATGCGGTGGTTGAGACAAAGCTTGTTCGGGATTTTGTGTCGCCTTCGGCGAAATGAGACTGCAAGGTGGTCTGCGTCATTTCGTTCATGATGGAGCCGAACCACCGTTGTGTTAGGCTGAGGACGACTCGAACCCTGGGGCACGTAGGCGGCCCCAGTTCTTCTTCTTCTTCTTCTTCTTCTTCTTCTTTCCGGTGACTATAGCGCGCGCATTCCGTCGTTTTCGCTTGCGTACGTACAAGACCACGGCGATATTTCTCAGGGTTCAGTAAACAGAATAATTACCGTTAAACCGTAACTTAAGCCATTACCACTTCTTTCTGAGCGAGTTGGTGCATACTTGATTTGAAAATTATAACAGTGCTAACACTTGCATCCACAAAGGATCAAGGACGAACAAGGACAGCGCTTGTGTGTCGTCCTTGTTCCTTTGTGGATGCATGTGTTAACGCTGTTATAATTTTTAAGTCACGTAACTTACACGAACAGAAAGTAATGCTTAAATACGGTGAACAAACTAAAAGAAGGCAAGACGTATGAATACGGGAAACATTCGACAGAAAAAAAAAATTATGGGGTTTTACGTGCCAAAACCACTTTCTGATTATGAGGCACGCCGTAGTGGAGGACTCCGGAAATTTCGACCACCTGGGGTTCTTTAACGTGCACCTAAATCTAAGCACACGGGTGTTTTCGCATTTCGCCCCCATCGAAATGCGGCCGCCGTGGCCGGGATTCGATCCCGCGACCTCGTGCGCAGCAGCCTAACACCCTAGCCACTGAGCAACCACGGCGGGTATTCGACAGAAAAGAGAAGTAAAACTAACCTGAAGCCTATACAGCGCAATCATATTCAAGGGTCAAAATGTAATTAAACTTTATGTGAGTTTAATTTGATGCCTGGAAGGCAAGGAGTTACCGTGACAAAAAAGTTTCCTCGTTAACGGTGGAATAAAATTGGGTGGAGGTAAATACTGGGAGTTTTCATAAGTACTGAGGAAATTCACGCTAACGCTGCGTTACCGGAATAAGCATATTGCGTTTTTCCCACGACGACTTATGTCCGTAAATCTACTTTTATTGGTGACATAAATCACCTCAATATTAACAACAACAACAACAGCTCCTCCTCCTCCTCCTCCTCCTCTTGCTACTACTACTACTACTACTACTACTACTACTACTACTACTACTACTACTACTACTACTACTACTACTACTACTACTAATCACTACTACTAGTAATAACTGCTGACTACTACTACAGTTATTACTACTTTCTACATTTATTACAGACGTTGCGACTCCCCTTCAGCCATGCAAAATGCAGGCAATCTTAATCTTTTAGCAGGAAGAAGGAAAGTGTGGCAAGAATGAAGACGCTCCTTTCTACATAATTTCGTGAACTAGGAACTCGAGCTAAAGGTCACCGTCGAAAAGATGCTACCAGGAACCTCCCTTCAAAAGTACCACCTCTTCCATCGCGCCCACTTTTGCACGCACTAGTACCTATAGATATTCTTTTTATTTTTAATACTATTAGAGTTTTTTTTTCGAATTTAACGCAGTTCGTGCTATATTTTTGGGTGTAGATAAAACAGCGTTGCTCGTGGAGCGCTGCGCAAAAACTGATTTCTCGCAAACAGCGGGAAAACATCTCGACAGCGCGCCGTCGAGGAGTTTTTTCGCGCAGTCTTGGTCGTCGGTGGAGCGGCGCCACCCCATGCGTGCATCTCACTCCTTCAGAAGCCCAGTGACCTAAGTTTACTAGCTTGGTCCACTAGGTGTGTGCTCGCTGTTGTCTTGGCTAGCAGATAAGACGGGCAACTGGGTACGTGAATAAGACGAGTTGCTGCCTTGCTGTCGGGCCTAGTAGACAACTTGAGTCGCCGGGTATCATCTCCGAACGGACAACTTCGGCACTAAGCATGTGACATTCGTGTCGTCCCGTTCTTGGCCGAATTTTCCGGAATGGATGTCCGAAGGGTACACAAGGGGTAGCCATAAATACATTAATGCGATAGCGCCCCATCCACGTTGAGCGCGGCGGCTTGATGGATAGACATTGCAACAACTATCCATCGCGGCCTCGCCGCTAGGTGGTGCAACATGTCCAGAGTAAAGCGCGAGAGATGTGCCCAGTGGCAGCAGGGTATCTAACTGAAACTTAACCGAAACCCACAAAAAAATCTATATTTTGCTCGTACGGGGAACTGAACCGTAACGTTGTCTGAGGAAAACACGTGCTACAATGCTTTGCATTTTTAGTCGCTTGTTCGTTTATTCGGAACAACGCCTAGTCAGGGGTGTGGGCCGCTGTGCCAAGACAACAGAAGCCATCTAGAGGCCCTCCTACGGCTAAATAAAGCAGGTGCTTTCGCTTGACCAGGCGATGCCTCAGTAGGTCATCGCATGGTGCTGCGTTTGCACTTTGTTGCTGTTCGAGTTTTCAGTGATGGCTTTATATGTAAGTAAAGGCGAAAATTTTCTTACATCCCCAGATTTCCTCTGTTCCCTGGAAGTGGTAAAGCAAACTAAATAAATACGGGAAAGCCCGTACCTACTGAAAAGCAATAACGGGTGAATTTTGTGTTGGGGAAGGGGTTATCCCCATCAAAAAATGCTTCCAGCGGTAACGCATACCGTTCTTTTATGTTCCGAGGAAAAAAAGAATACATGAAAAAATTTGTGCGCGCAAAGTAAGGTTCAAGAGTATGAGCAAGTGTGTGTCTAGTTTGCCCCCAGGTACAAAGGGGGGAGGGGGTTGTTTTACGCGTTTTAAATAAAGACTAAACATGCGACGCTAAAACACTTCAATCTTCTTACAAAATCTTCCAGAGCTTTAGTTTCATTCACTTGACACAAAAGACGGAGGTGATGAAAATGAACGTCACACTACATTTTTTTTAACTTTTGTTCCGGAAACTTATCGCCAGTATGTCAGTGTGAAGTCACTTATCTTAAAATTATTTTTTATTTATTTTATTTACAACATACTGTGGTCGAAGCACCAAGCAGGGGGGCGTAACAAAAGCGGCCGACAACATAAATTCAAAAAACACAGAAAACATACTAAAATGATAGAAGACAGTATAATACACAGTTCTAAACAACAGTCAGCAGTATAGAGCAAAAGTGCAAAGCACAACCAAACAGATACACAATATGAAAAAAAACCACAGTTTGTACCGTGTGGTCACAAACAGAAAGGCACACAACTCTCAAAGTCAGGATTATCCCCATTACAAAATCCTTCCAGCGGTAACGCATTCCATTCTTTTATCGTCCGAGGAAAAAAAGAATACATGAAATAATTTGTGCGTGCAAAGTAAAATTCAAGAGTATGACCAAATGTGTGTCTAGTATGCCTAGAAATTCGGTGTGTTAAGTAAGTTTCAGGTTTAATGTTAAATTTACCAAAATATGATGAGTGGAGAAATTTCAGCCTAGCTATTTATCTTCGGTGTTGTAAAACAGGAATGTTATTACTAGCCATGAGCGTTGACGGCGAGTCATTTCCCTGGTAAGCAATAAATATAAAACGGACCGCTTTTCGGTGCACCATCTCAAGTTTCCTAATATCTTTCTTGAGATGTGCACCCCAACTGAAACTAGCGTAATCTAATTTAGGTCTTATAACTGCATTATAGGCCAGCAGTTTTATTTCTGATGTAGCTGTCATTAGTTTGTGTCTCAAGAAACCCAGCTCTTTAGCAACAGATGAGCATGTTTTAGTAATATGACTTGACCATATTAAGCGGTTTGTAATCGTATTGCCTAAATATTTATATTCATGAACATCCGTCAAAGAGCAATTATTAAGAGAATACGCGTATTTAAAAGGGTATTTTTTGTGTGTAATGTGCATGAAGACTGATTTATCACTGTTTAGTTTCATAGACCAATCCTTCACCACTTGGAAACTGCACAGAGGTTAGATTGTAGGCATTCTTGATCACTAGGACTGATAACGGTTTTAAAAAGTATGCAGTCGTCTGGAAAAAGCTTTACACCTATTCTTGACGTATCAATTGAGGTAACAATGTCATTTATGTACACTGAAAAAGAACAGGTCGCAAAGCGCTACCTTGAGGAAGATGTTACAGGCAGAATGCCAGACGCCCAGTCACTTACTTGTACATATTGTTTACGATCAGAAAGGTAGGAACGAATTCAGTTAACCAGGTTAACAAGTAGGCCTATGCCTTGTAATTTCGAAATGAGTTTGCTGTGCGCGACGAGGTCGAACGCCTGGCAAAAATCCAAGAATATAGCATCAATTTGACTTCCCTTATCAAACGATGCGGCGAACTCGTGAATTGTTGTGGCCAGTTCTGCAGTTGTTGATAATTGTTTCCTAAAGCCGGGCTGTAAAGGCGACAGATAATTATTTTCTTCAAGAAAGGACGTGATGTAATGTCTTCTAATAGCTTAGATGCCTTGCAAGTTAAAGAAATAGGTCTGTCGTTTCCAACGTACAGACGATCGCCTTTTTTAAACACTGGCTTTACACATGCCGCACGCCAATCATCAGGAATTAAGGAATTTTCCAAGGAAAGACAGAAAACATGTGTCAAAACATGTGCAACCGGTTCGGCATACCTACGCAAAAATGTGTTTGGAATACTATCCGGGCAGCTGAGGATTTCGCTTTCAGATGAAGTAGCAAACAGAGTACACCTTCATATGTTGTAAAATCGGGAGACATTGCTGGAAGAGAGTTATCATGCATTGCCTCGTGCTCGGAAGTGGTAAATACGGAACGGAAGTAATGGTCAAACTGCCCAGCAAGTTTTGGAGCATCATTCACAAGACAACCATCAACGAAGTTTTACGCGGTACAAAATTTGTGTCTTCTAAATATCACCAGCGAGTATAATCTTCTTATTAATGAACAACGCCATGTGATCGCATAGTTTGGACATGTATTCAGGAGAAGCCAAAGGGGTTCTATACGCAGCGCATACAATAAAAGAATTGCCCTAGCAGTGAACCCGTAGGAACAAACTTTCATGACCATCTATTTAGCTCTTAACAACACCAGACAACTGGTTTTTTTAAGACTATGGCTACGCCATCACCTCCAGTTGGGCGATCTCGACGGAAAACAGTGTGGTCTGGAGGAGATAGAACCGAATCACTAATGTTATCGTGTAACCAGGTTTCGGTAATTATTGTTATATGTGAGTCACGTTCAAGAAGTAATAGTTCAAGCTTTCGTACTTTATTTACAGGGCTTCGAGCATTGAAATTCAGTATTCTTAAGTATTTTGTCTCCGCACGTGCATTACTTCAATGTGGGACACCCCGTTGTTTAGGTAATGCTACACGTTCGTTCTTAGCGTCGTCCCATACAAAGAGTGTACCATCAATTTTCAGCTTATCATGAATAAGAGATACGCGCTCCTTATTCTCTCGATCATGTCTAGCGCTCTCCCAAAGAAGTTTACGCAGACGCAGTGTTTTGTGGCTGTGTAGTTGTTTTGGATAAAAATATTGGTTCCTTTAAGCTTGCTCGCATTTTTAACGACAGCTTGTTTTTCAGTGTAACCTTAGCAATCGGCATTTACTAGGCAGCGGCCTCGATCGCGACCAAGACGGTGAATACGGGCTATAGATTTGCATTTAACTCCGAGTTTTCCATGAAATACGTCGCTAACAACACTTTTTCTTAAAGATGCGTCGCTTTCTTCGTTCTCTTCAAAAATGCTGTAAACAATAACGTTCGACCTTCGACTGCCATCTTCGGGGTCGACAAGTTTTCTACTTTCCAAGGTTACCGTGTTCTGAAGGGAGACAGACGATGATTGAAGCGCTGAAATTATCGGAGAGCTTTCCCTTGATTCTTTCATAAGTTGTTCTAATTATTGTAGACATGAGTCGAGATCCCGAATGATTTGCTCACACTCGCTAAACTTCATTTTCATCTCAGCAACATCAGCGCAGATATCCGCTTGCCCCTCTGCACATTTTGAAGCATTTCAGCTGTAATGGGTCGTGGGTTAGATTCAGCGTCGCCACATATCAAAATTGTAAGGACTACTTAACAGCCATAGGCGATATTCAATCAAACGCTTGGGCACGGCAAAACCAGTAAGAAAAGCTCGTCTCCACACCTAACTTTAGAGAAGGAATAACTGACCTGCGTAACGAGAACAAATTTCTTGGTCAGCGGCATGGTCGCAGCCGTTTCGCCGTGCCCACTAGTGAAAAAATCCTTTGGTCGTAGTTTTATACTGTCCGTGGCGAATGACGTCACGGACATGCGTATATCTTGGAGGGTTGTGTCCAACGTGCGTTGCTTGAGTGATGATCTTGATTGTGGCCATGTGTCTGGACTTGTGCTGATTTCGAAGTGTCCTCGACCCACGTTGCGTGAAGTTGCTGTACCGCGGCGATCGTTAGCAGAAACCCCTGCGTAACGAGAACAAATTTCTTGGTCAGCGGCATGGTCGCAGCCCTTTCGCCGTGCCCACTCCTTTTTGACGCAGCCCCCCCCCCCCCCCCTATCGTTGCAGGAAAGTTTTCAGAAACTTCTTAGGGTAAGTCTACGGTTCCTTTAGTATGCGATGAAGCCGTTCTTTACATGTAAATTATTAGCTAGACATCGGTATATACGAGTTCAGAATGCATGACTCCCCATGAACTTCAGCGCAATGTCACTATCAATTTTTTTTCTTCCTGTTTTTTTCTGAGTTAGCAAACACCCTGTGAAAGTTAGAGTAGTCGGGCTGCCACCTGTTCCTGAATCCTTTTTTCTTTCTTTTTTAAGTACAACCTAAAATTTTCTTCAATTTTCCTTCAAAAAATGACCCAACGTTCTTTTCTCTGTACCTACAAACCTACTACAAGTTGTAATCCCGGCCACAGCGGCCGCGCTTTGATGAGGGCGAAATACGAGAACACCCCCATACTTCGTTTTAGGTGCACGTTAGGGAGCCCTAGGTGGTCTAAATTATTCCGGAGTCCTCCGACACGGCGTGCCTCGTAATCAGATTGTCGCTTTGGCACGAAAAACCTCATAATTTTTTTTTTATTCGACCACGGACTACCCGGTAAATCAGGTAGGCGGGAAAGTGGTTAGAGACCTACATACATAGCTAAATAGACAGTTATAACCCTCGGAAAGTGGGAGAAAGGCCCTAAGAATGCAAACGCAATGACAGACAGACAGACAGACAGACAGACAGACAGACAGACAGACAGACAGACAGACAGACAGACAGACAGACAGACAGACAGACAGACAGACAGACAGACAGACAGACAGACAGACAGACAGACAGACAGACAGACAGACAGACAGACAGACAGACAGACAGACAGACAGACAGACAGACAGACAGACAGACAGACAGACAGACAGACAGACAGACAGACAGACAGACAGACAGACAGACAGACAGACAGACAGACAGACAGACAGACAGACAGACAGACAGACAGACAGACAGACAGACAGACAGACAGACAGACAGACAGACAGACAGACAGACAGACAGACAGACAGACAGACAGACAGACAGACAGACAGACAGACAGACAGACAGACAGACAGACAGACAGACAGACAGACAGACAGACAGACAGACAGACAGACAGACAGACAGACAGACAGACAGACAGACAGACAGACAGACAGACAGACAGACAGACAGACAGACAGACAGACAGACAGACAGACAGACAGACAGACAGACAGACAGACAGACAGACAGACAGACAGACAGACAGACAGACAGACAGACAGACAGACAGACAGACAGACAGACAGACAGACAGACAGACAGACAGACAGACAGACAGACAGACAGACAGACAGACAGACAGACAGACAGACAGACAGACAGACAGACAGACAGACAGACAGACAGACAGACAGACAGACAGACAGACAGACAGACAGACAGACAGACAGACAGACAGACAGACAGACAGACAGACAGACAGACAGACAGACAGACAGACAGACAGACAGACAGACAGACAGACAGACAGACAGACAGACAGACAGACAGACAGACAGACAGACAGACAGACAGACAGACAGACAGACAGACAGACAGACAGACAGACAGACAGACAGACAGACAGACAGACAGACAGACAGACAGACAGACAGACAGACAGACAGACAGACAGACAGACAGACAGACAGACAGACAGACAGACAGACAGACAGACAGACAGACAGACAGACAGACAGACAGACAGACAGACAGACAGACAGACAGACAGACAGACAGACAGACAGACAGACAGACAGACAGACAGACAGACAGACAGACAGACAGACAGACAGACAGACAGACAGACAGATAGATAGATAGATAGATAGATAGATAGATAGATAGATAGATAGATAGATAGATAGATAGATAGATAGATAGATAGATAGATAGATAGATCCAAAAAAGTGCCTGTACTATTCCACGAATGCTAATCGCATTAAAACCTGCTCTGCTGGAAATAGACGCATTATCGATCAGTGATACTATTTTCTCGTAAAAGCCAGACCGGCCCTGATGATGATAACGGCAACGATGGACCGTCGGCAACACAATCCTCCTCTTTCATGGCGCGACGGAGCATGCGCCCTGCCCTAGCGGATTAATCGCGAAACGTTTGGGAAGGGTCGCGCGCGTTGCCGCGCGCTGAAAGTCCCCCGAAAAAAAAAAGCGCTCGGACGCACGCTGCTGCAAACACTCGTGCCGTGTACCGCGTTGAAACTCTACTGGTTGCTCGACGTCGGTGTGGTGCCGAAAACGTGCGTAGCGTAAGACTGCAACTCCACTTTAAAAAAGAAAGCGGCCAGGACATCGTCCGAGTTGTCCGGACTGCACCGTGAGCCAGGAAGTTGCCGCCTTTCATTGATGGCTAGCAAATTTAACGCAAAACCCGTTCGTTACACTTGGGTGATACTTAAGCAACTTAAGTACATCCCGTTGCTGACGAAGTCTTCTTGCAGCGTCGGTCCTCACTTGCAAACCCCGCGCGATCAGCCGTCGAACCGACAACACGACAGCGACAGCGTCTTCGCTTGTATGTATAACTGATCTTGCTCAAAATGAGTCAAACATGCCTACCAAGTTGAAATGCAGAAGCTTTAACCCTTTCAAGCCGTCCCCATCAAGTTTGAGCCAATGTCGATCCTGTTCAGCGAAGGTTAACCTGGCGCGATCGAGTTCGTTCACCCGCTACCGACGGAACTGAAATGTAAGTAGTTAGGTCGAACGATACTGCTTTTATAATTCAGTTCTGGTCTTAACGATTTGAATTTAATTACACTTCACTTCGCACGGCGCGCACACAATAAGCGGCAAGCGGCGACACAACGCTGTGCCAATATCTGTACGTCACAGTACCTGTAGGCTGTCGGCCGCATTCTCTACATATACGGGTGGGCCTGTATACGTGTTGCTTTGCTGACACATTTCTCAATTTCCGAGATGCACTGTTTGCCTTTGTGTCAAGCGGCAAACAAGAGACTGTGTATTCGGCAAACAGCAGGGCATAAACATCCGCCTCGCTCAGTTATACGAACACCGTGTGAGCGATGGCATCCGCGCGTTTTCGATAGAGAACAACACAGCCTACAGTTGAGCACTTATGCGAGCACAGTTTTCTTTAATAGTGCTCTATGGCACGATAAAACTGCAAGTATTATGGAGTTTAATAAAAGCGAGAATGAGTTAACAGCCCGTAATATATGTATCTGGATCGCAGTTGCCGTTGTTTAAGTGGTTCGGCCGCTCTTATTGACTAGTCTCAGGGGCTAACAACACGGCATATATGCGCAGATGTGCATGTTTTTTTTTTTCAACTATATTTGATAATAACAACGATCTGCGGATGTAGATGTAGATGTAAACAAGTGCACCGCTTTGATAAATCCTACGCAGAAGGCTGCACCCGAATATTTCTTGAATATGCGAAATGTCTAAATAATGTGTAAAAAGAACACAAAAAGCACATGTCCAAGTGCACAAATCAGTGACACATTCTAAGGCAGCCGTGTCGCCTAAGGGAACTCAGCGTGCCTTTATGGGCTGCACTGTTTGCAGAACAGCACACGCAGGCCTGCTCACCCAGTAGTCGGTGAGTACTACATGGCTTCCAGGAAGGACATGCTGTTTCGAAGAAGCTATTAATAATGATTCGCGATCTACGAAACGCACAACCGACGCGCACTCAATGTGGGCGCAGGTACACAAATCAACCGGCGAAAGCCCCGGGACCCTTCCAAAACGTTTTCAGCGGCGTGCGGGAGAGGGCAGCACAGGAAAATAAAAAAGAAGGCGGATTACGCCGCTGCCGAAAACTTACGCCAGCTGCAAAGTACAATACACTTGGTCACTGCAATATTCACTCTGTGTTTCGTTGAGCCCTGCGCCACCAGGTGGCTGCACCGTTCAGGCTGTTCACGTTTGCGCCTCGGCTCGTCTGGTAAAATGTCCAGTCTGCTTGTGCTTACCAGAATACTGGACACGCTACAGATCTCTATTAACCTTGCTCAGTAGAATATAGTTCTGGACCTAACCGTCTGATTAATGGCGGGATTAGAGTTTTGTTTTTGTTTTCTGCACATCTTAGGACCTTTGCGTGTGCAAATCGTATACCGCGAATTCAGCAGCCGCTGAGCAGACTACGCCGTGCGGATGAACACACTTCGTGGGGCATTCGGCCATCCTATTGGCTAAGGAGTCCTGCAGCTTCCACAGTGCTGCAAACGACTTGCGAGATAGAGTCTAGTGATTTTGACATCTCACTTGGGGATAGAACGACTGAGTATGCGTATATTTTCTCGCGAAGACAGAATTTTCCGATATCGCGTATATTTAAGGAAGCTTTTGTGCTTCCAGATTTAGAGAAAAAACTGTAGTGTTGAGCATCGTAATCTAGTTTAGCTTTATCAATTTTCCGTGTGAATACCGCAGAGTGAAATTTATAATTAGTGGGAACAGGTTATATAGAAGTTACTTTCATTGGTCGTCGGTGATCCCGCGCCCAATCCGAATCGCACTTTTGACGGAAAGAACCACTATTGCCCAATTTGACTCAAAATTCAGTTGATTTCAGGGAACCTTCCAGTACTGCACGCAGTCTCATCGCTGTCATATCACCGCATTCTTCTGAATTAGAGCGAAAGCCGATTTCAAGTCCAGCTCTTATTCTTCATAAACTTCTGCTTCGCCTTCTCCTTCATCTTCTTCTGATTATTATTATTATTATTATTATTATTATTATTATTATTATTATTATTATTATTATTATTATTATTATTATTATTTGCCATTAATAATTCATAACTAATAATTTCCACTCCTAACAATAAAGACCTCCAATTAGAATATAAGATTACAAGAAATAAAGTAGTTGCTCTTCTCCACGCTGCAAAACGTCGCTTTTTCTTACACAAATTCAATCAATCGTCCAAAAGTGCTAGCAAAACTTGGTCGCTGGTAAACCATCTCAGAGGGAAATCCGAGACTGTAAAATCTGTGATAGAACATTTTTCCGGAAACCCTGTCGAAACAGCTGACTTGTTCAATCATTTCTTCAATCAGGCTTCAACAGAGGCGTTAGCTAAGCCTCGGCAAGATGTGACGCTTGGTGATTCCTTGATAGCATCTGCATTTTTACCGCGGCTTTTGAAAGCGGACCTTGCCCGGATCATTTTCAGTTTTCGAACGAATAAACCACCTGGAGTAGATAGAATATCTGTAAGCTTGCTGAGAAGAAACTTTGAGGTGCTTCCAGATATTGTGCTTTTCATGTTAAATGGTTTCCTAGATACTGGAACTATGCCCCAATATCTAAAAACTGCTTTAGTTAGACCACTCCATAAGGCAGGAAAGAAATCTATTATTGAAAACTACCGGCCTTTATCCATTTTGCCCGCATTATCTCAGGTTATAGAAAAAATTTTTGCTTGTGGTTATGACTTCTTTCATTCAAAAGTTTTCAATTTTTGTGTGACCGACAATTTGGTTTCGTGCAAGGCCGGGGTACAATTTCACTCCTGGAAGAAATTGCAGATGATTTCTATTCTGCTTTTGAACACAATCTGTTTAGCTGTGTTTTGTTTCTCGATGTATCCAAAGCTTTTGATTAAGTTTGCCATGACATATCACTTCGCAAATTATATCTTACTGGTTTTAGGGGCCCCTTCTAAACTTCAAAACTATCTCACCGAGAGCTCACAAATGATTGTTATAGGTACCAAGTACTATAGCAGCAAATTATCCCTTGGTGCTGGTGTCCCTCAAGGGTCAATTTTATCGCCTCTTCTCCTTAACATAATTGTGGACGATTTCATTTCGGTAATCCCAAATGGTAAAGTGTGTCATATTGCGGATGATATCGTGCTTCTAACAAAGCATGTTAATTACAAAAAGGCTGTTGAATATTTGCAGCAATCGGTGCAGAAAGGTATGGTCTGGCTTTTTGAAAACAAATTTACCATCAATCAAAAAAGACAAAAATTATATGCTTCAAAAATCCCCTGAAGATTGGAACCACGGTCATTCCAGTGTATCTTCATACCCAAGGCTGCTTATCCTAGAAGTCTACTCCTGTCGAAAATACAAACTCAATTAATTATCGCGGCATTCATTCCAATAGTGACTGGTCAGGGCATAATCACGGGGCGCATGTATGCTTCAAACTAAGATCTGTCGCATGTTTACTCTTCAGCTTTTAACGTTTGGTGCCATTTCAGACTAAAAAAGTGATAGTACATTCCCTTGCATACATCACCTTAAGGTATGGTATAACGGTTTTAGCTTTGGCCAGGGCGGCCACATTTCGATGGAGGTGAAATGCGAAAACACCCATGTACTTAGATACACGTTAAAGAACCCCAGATGGTCTAAATTTCCGGAGTCCTCCACTACGGCGTGCCTCCTAATCAGAAAGTGGTTTTGGCACGTAAAACTCCGTAATTTAATGGCTTTAGCTTGCTGCTCCCAACGTTGGCAGGACAGATTTGATAACCTCTTAAAGAATACATTAAAAAGTGTGGCGTATAATCGCGTGACACCATCAAACAAAGCTATTTTTCGTGATCTTGGTTTCCCATCCTTTCAATCTTTATTCATTTCTACGGTTGTGCTGCGCCATTTCTGGACGGATGAATTTAAGCAACTGCACGCCTCCTCGCGACCGCTGCGCAAAGGAATGCGCGCCTCGTTGTGCCGCGCGTATCTACTAGATGCGGAGCAGCAAAGCGCTGCGTGTATGTCCCCAAGATATTTAATAATTTCTCTGTGGACTCTCGGTCTAAATTGAAGAGTCTATCGCACATGTTGTAATATAGGTGTATGTACTCATTTTTCCTTTCGTTTGTCGCAGTTTAGTTGTGATTATGCTTTTGTTTCGATACCTTGGAAGCCCGATATACGTTTATCACTCTCTTTTGTTTCACTTTTTCTTTGTTGGTTTAAAATTTATGCGTGTACACTGCAACCACATCGCTTACCTGACGATGCCGGGCCACGTCACACAAGTCACCATTGGCTTAGATGTTTTGCTGTACTGATTTTCTTGGATGCTTTATTATTATTATTATTATTATTATTATTATTATTATTATTATTATTATTATTATTATTATTATTATTATTATTATTATTATTATTATTATTATTATTATTATTATTTATCTTAACTGAACCTTCTGTGCCTGTCCTTCCATTCTGTCACGTCGGTGACAATCACGATGACGCTGGCGACAGCCGCCGTCGTCGTCAAGTCTTCGTCATTATCGTGCCGTCCTCCTCTGGCCACATACTCGTCATTAGCGTAATCCTTGCCACAAGGCCAAGGAAAACGAAAATCCGCTCAACATCATTAGTGAGATTTTAAAATTTGCGCACTTGGCTTCCACTGCTTCGTACAAGGCACGTCCGCCTTGCATAAGGATGCGCAGCGTTCGCACAAAGCAGCTGCAGATTTCTTACCAGCCCATGAGCCAATGTGCAGAGGGCTGGACATGCTACCAAGCACGCAGCTTTTGTGCTGCGCAGTAGTAGCACGAGATTTCAATGTTGTCATCTTGACGCAGATTCACACAGCTTTCTCACGTGTTAAAGTTGAGCAAATAAAATCAAGAAAAATGAAGACGTGTCAGTGTCTGTATAGGGCTGGCGCCCAGTTTAAAAGACCGCGTTGTGTTTGTCGGTGCGCTTCCACTGACCCCGCCTTGGCGGGGCTCACGTGATGAGTACGTAGTATGGTCGGTTGCGAATTATATACGGCTTAAACTGCACGCACAATTTTGTGACCATTACACACGTGTGAATAAGAACGATGGCGTCACGAAAGTGCAGTACGCGTCAGCGGTTATTTTTGCTATCCTCAAAATTGGTTTGAGAAAAAGCAAGAACATGCTGGTAAGAAATCTACAGCTGCTGTTTGCGAATGCTTCGCATCCTCATGCAAGGCGGACGTGCATTGTACGAAGAAGTGGAAGCCAAATGCACGAACTTTAAAGAAAAAAAAAACGGGATTTCAGCGCCGCGACGAAGTTTCTCTAGCTCCTCAATACAACAAGCTGAAGAAAACGCTAATGGCTGTAACGAAATGCTTACCCACTCTTAAATAAAAAACGCGGCCTAACGAGTTGGAGCACTAACTAGGTCGGTCTCATACCTTACTAAAGAGTTGACCCGAATTCACCTCTTATCATGATGAGTACCACAGTCCTTCAAGTCCTTTTATCTGCCCAAGAAAGGAGGGACGCAGGCAGCACAATCGCGCCCTCTCCGTAATGAAGAGAGAGAGAGAGAGAGAAAGCAAGGCCAGGAATGAAGGTAACCTGAAAAGCACTGAGGAAAAACACAGTAAGAAGGCGGAACGAAACAAATTAAATGCGTCCACGAAGAGAGTGTGCTCACTTCTATTTTTACCGCTGCGACAAGTCCTTTGTTTTTGCCTCGCTAATCGAAGCCGAAGCATCTCCCCCGCCGTTGCCCGATCGCAATTAGCGCCTTGTAAGGGGAAGCGGTGAGTACAAACCACGTGCTTTACGAAACGACAGGCCCTTCCCGGGAGCTTTCTTCTTTTCCCTTGAGAGGTCGCCTCTTGGAACGCGGCTACTTTCGACACGCGGTCACTGGATGAGTTTCTCTTCATCCGGCCTCATTTAGCCGCGAAAGAGGGCCTAGCCCGCTGAGACGCTTGACGGTTTCAGTTCTCGCGCTGCGTTATCTCAGGAGGAATGACTGAAATAAAGAAAAACCCAAACGATCGATACACTCCGTGAAACTTTGGAACACCAGTGTCAACTTTTGAGAAGTGGAAAGCTGAAAACATGTTGCCATTGTAAGCATATCTAATGACGCGCAACTGTGGCAGTATCCACCCGTCATGTTTAGGCACAATGTTTCCGCACGTTGGAGCATGATACACCCGCGCTTACGTCGAGCACTTGCGTCAGCGCATAGCGGCCGGAGATGGGGACTCTGCATCGTCTTTGTCGTATTCCTGCTTCTTGCTAACTGCCCCCGTCCTGCACGAATGCGCGTCTGTATTCTAACTAGAAGATAATCGGCTTCTTTACCGCGCAGCTCATTCGCCTAGTATTTCACCATTGCCATTTGTTGAGCGTGTTGGTAAACTGACCTGGAAAGCATATTTAGCGCCAGCGAACAAGGACAGAAGGGACGGAATTATGGTGTCGTCTCCCTTGTGTCGTTGTTCGCTGGCGCTAAATATGCTTTCCAAATTAGTATTTCACGTTAGAAAAATTTGGAAGTAGAAAACACTATCTGAACCCACGTGCGGTGGTGTCTCAAGTTCATAATATATTCCTGCAATATACGGTACAATATCGTCACGTTGTATCGTGACAGGGAAGAACTGTGCAGCGTCTAAACTATGAATTATGAATTTAACTTTTTATTGCGCCAACTTGTGCCCAGCAAAGCAACATTCAAGCACAACGATAGTGGCGAGCAAAGTAGGAGATCGTCGAGAATCTGATCTGCATGTCAAGCGCATCGGCTATCGATGCGTGAGTCGTTGAAGCCTTCCGCGTGCCTTCCAGATAGTACAACACTATTCGCGTCACGCATGCAGTCTGATTATACAATGTTCGACAAGATATGTGCAACAGGTAGAGTCAACGATAGCATTCGAGAATGCTGCGATTCATGTAGGTGCGCATTGTACTGCCTGGTAACTGACGTCGCTAGCGCGTAAGAAGCGGTCCCCGGAAAAAGGAATGAACGAATGATTAAAAAAACGTACGCGTGTCACTGTTGTGCCGCATGTACCGCTCGCGTGCGTGTGTACAGTCAACGAGCGAGTGTGCCACATATAACGGACAGAACAGCAGGACTACTTACTCGTCCTTTATACAAACTGGTGCGACAGAATAGCGGATAAAATGTCGAATTCAGGCGCAGCATTACCTTTGTTCGTCATGAATTGTCCAGTTTTTTTTTTTCTTTAGCCAATGAAGTCGCACATAAACTAATGCAACGCATTTTGGGCCAACTTCAAGAAGCCGAGACAGACGAGCCATCGCATTCAGCTCCAAGCGCTTTACTGCAGACCACAAATAAACTGTCATCGTTCCGACAAGGAGCACCACCATAGCGCAAGTCGACCGCACGCGTCCTGCGCGACTACTAGTGCGTATGCCAAGCCACTGTCAAACCCGCTGACTTCGGCGAACGGGAGCGCTCAGCAGCACAACAATGGCGGTGTTCGGCGTCAATAAAACGATTCGGCTCCCACAACTCGCGGGGAACACAACACTCGTCAAACAATCGAGCTGGGGGATGTGTAGGCGACGCCCGGAGCAGGAGAACCGCGATTCCTTTCCTGCTAACAAAGGCGGGCTTCCCCAACGTGCCCCGCAGCTACGAGGGGACGCCAGCCTGCCCAACCCACCGACGCCGGGTCGCGTTCTCTCCGCTGCCGATGCAGCCCCTCCGCTCCCCCCCCCCCCCCCAAAGAAAAGAAATGAGTGCCCGTCTATGTGCAGATCCGTTGGCCGCCATGTTTTTTGAACGGAACGTATTATCAGTATTCTTGAGTACATTGCAGCTGTCAATAGCTACGAAGGTTCACAGTCTGTTCTATTTATAATACAGCCTAAATTGCGTATGTTTCTCCGATGAAGCTAATGACATAAGGAAAGCAATATATTTTTAATCATAATGTTTCTAAAAAAATGATGAACACTGCCTGGTGGAGGTTTTAGAAAGTTGAAGTCCTCCTTTACGATTGCGAACTGAGCAAGTTGCCACATATCCAGAGCATGACCTGCGGTTGCCTAATGCCTAAGTGTTCGTTGACTTCCCTACATTCGTCATCGATTCGAGCGTGTCAAAGTTAAAATGTTTGGGCGCGTGGATGTGTGGAGAGGGCGAGTGGGATGGCCGAGTCGTATGTGCAAAAGAACAACTGCGACGAGAGATACCAACATTAGTAGTATCATCGAATCAACCAGTCCACTCATACCTGTACATCGTGTATGATGACGCAACTCAAGCGGTCAGGTGAGTTTAACTTAACGAGACCTGCTATTTAAGTCGGACGTGGCAATTATGATCGGCTATTTATTATTTTGCGTTTCAAACTGAATCAATTCAAAAAACAGATGTCGGTAGGTACAAACATTGCAACGGATGCATCCTCATAAAAGACATGCTGATAAGAAGACATGACTGTATATGCAAAGCGCGTAACTGTAGCGCCAAGTTTGTGATAAAGCTAAACTTCCATTACTTTTTCTTGTTATCAGACAAAGTTGTGACAGGTCAACGCTATCCTCTGAGGTGAAGTGCCTCATTAAGGCGCGCGAAAGTTAAAGAGCAGAGTGGTTTGATTTCTTCCTGCTAATAATTACCAGGCCTTTCTTAATCCTCTGAAAACTCTACATAGCTCAGATTCTGTCTCTCCTCCACAGTACATTCAGCCCCTTGTTTTCATGTTCTGCATTCATAAATCCAGTCCATAAGGAGGCGATGACGGACACGATTTCAAAATATTCTACGCGATCCTTCACAGGATTGAGTCAGCCATGGCCCCACTGACGCTGACAGAACGGGTGAGGGCAGTGGTTTCAAGCAGGGCGCACGCCGACTGAATGGGGCATACACAAAGCAAAGGGACTTGACATCCCTGCTAAGCCTCACGGCCGACCTCCCTTCCTTCTTTCCGTTTCCCCTGAACGCCGCGTGATTTCTTCTCTTTCCGCGCGATTTGTCGATTGTGCTCCTATGTGGGTCCCACTTCTTGTCTCATATTTCATACAACTTAGGCGAGTCGAGAGTACGTGCGCACATATGATTACGCCAGGTGCTCGAGTCTCCGCTCTTTCGTTCTGAATTCTATACACCAACCGAGAATACCGTTCCCGGTCAATATTACTTGCGAAAACACGTATACATAATAGGGCGATAGGAAACTGCCCAAAATATTTTAAACATCGCTTGGAAATTCTGTGCCACCTTTACAGCCCACTCTCTCGTAGTTTATGACTGGTCCCATCTACAACCGCATAATATTGAAGATTTCGGCGCTGCACATGCTAACCGAACAGCCACAGAAGGCAATGCCTGAACTCGGGCCAACAAACTTGTCGCGGTATTGTCATGCTGTATTTTACTCCACCTTGGTTCTGTATAAAACACAATCTCTGGTAACTTTCTGCATATGTAAACTACACATGAAATCAACCTTATTAAGCGTGTACAGTCGCATTTCACGAAAAGGCTTAGAAATGTTGCGTATTGCAGGAGAAGTACTGACCTTGCCACATCCCCACTTATATTGTTGACGTCAGTTTACTGGACGTCAAAGCGGGATTGGTAGCAAATGTTTTCTCCTGTTTGCTGTTTGTGGTGAAATCAAAGACAATAGAATGCGCTCCCTCACTATGAGTAATTTCTCGATCTTGGAAATTATAGAAGTCAAGTAATTTCGCTAGGTAGTCGTAAAAACAGGGCTTGCTGACCTTCCGATTCTGGTTGCGCCAACAGTTTACCTGCCTCAATGTATGCCAGTTATGTATTCGACAGCTATCACTGCTCCAAATGATGGGTAATTCATCACAACTCTGAAAAGATCATTCTGATCGTGTGGAAATCGGGCGAAACGTAAAGAAAAACACATCAGTTTATTCACGCTGGTGAAAGTTTTCAGAATGTCAAGAATTTATTCTTTTCTTCTTCATCATCGCCTTCTTTTTCATGTTCTTATTTTTATTCTTTGTGCAACTACTCATTGCATCTTGGGTGTAAAAGATACGCAGTGTCGGGATCACAACGTGGCCCGTCATGTGTATTTTCCATTCGCGCCATCTGTCAAAATGTACCGACGCTAAGGTGGGGTACTGGGACGCTGCTCCCCCCTCCCCCCCCCCGCCACACACACACACACACACACACACACACGGTAAATGGCATTCGTTCGGGACGAGAAGTGGCAGCAAAGTGCGAAGCAACGCGGCCCTCCTCGCTCGTCGTAAAATGTCCGAAGCCGGCAAAGCGATCCCCTCATTTCTGTCCCATCGCACAGTCCTCGTTTCGTCACCCCGCCCTTCCTAGTCTTGTGAAGCTCAGCAAAAACGTATACCATCGTACAGGAGGTCTGCAAGCCTCGCGACTACGCTCATGCCCTGCAAGACACGGACGTGAGGGTCCACACTTTTCCAATAACGTATACCCACGTAAAACACGCATGCGCACTGGCGCCCGCGCGCGCACATACGCACACGCAGACATGTATAAGAGCGCTATGCATCAGGCGCTTGGCAGCGTGGCAGAAGGGGGCTTTATGCGGTCAGAGCGAATTACGATCGGGGATGACGCGCCCTCTATCGGTGCCGCGGTGCCCAGACGAATGGCCCGGATTTGCGCTATGGAGCGGAAGCTGATCGGCCTACACTTTTGCGTGTGGGTCGCTTATATGTATTATGGTCTGCTGGATTGGCGGGGGCACTGGGGCGCTTCTCGAATTGCAGCGGCTGCCTCGCTGCCACTCGGCGCCGGGCCGAGGAGTGTCCCACCGCTCATGTGTCCCTCGAGGTTCTGAAACTGATAGCGTCTCTCCTGGTCTTCTTTGTCCTGAAAAGTCAAGGAAACTTCTCGCAGAAGGAGCACTGCGTCTGTCTTATGTAACGTAATGTGGAACCGAATAGGCAGCGAAAAGAACACAAAAAATAAAAGATTATGAAACATCCACATTCTGACCCCACGCGCAGGATCCTTCTTCACACACACAAAAGAAAAAGGAGTGGATGGGTGAAGGCTTAATTTTGTGATGTTGATCACGTGAATAAATGCGAGAGGCAAACTATATGCGTGGTGTAATTTCTACCTTAAATGGTGCAAATTTCTTTGTCAATAAACGTTCAATACTGTGCCCCACAGTATCCGCCATTCATGGTTGAAAACTCTGTGCCATGACTTGGTACGTAGCGACTAAAGAGGAAGGAGTGGTACCAAGAATGTTATCGTCACTAATATCCCTGCAGAGCCTATGAGAAAGTCGCAGCACCAAAGCACCGGGTAGCGGACTCCATCTTTGTTATGCCTCTGCATGATTCTGACTCAGCAGTCTCCACAAGTCTCGGCTTATCCGGCGTATGGTATTTCCGCGATATGTGCTACAGCTCAAGCGATGCGTACTGATCTCGAAGCTGTGAGTTCTCCCAGTCTGCTTTGAAGACTATTGTTGGCTTGTTTCACTCGGATACGAAGCAGTAACACAGATCTAGGAATGGCATCAAGTAATCAAGTGAGTAATTCACAAATATTTTCGGCAGTACTGTTCATTATGGGCATACATCCTTATCCTTTTAACTCGCTCACTATAATGAATAGTTGTTACACGGGCTTACAAATTTTGCACACTGACCATGTCACAAATATAGAGCCAAAAGCCAAAAATTACAAGACAATTTGCATACCTTAGACAACCGTGACGTAGTTACTGTGGCAAAAACGGGGGATCCGCCTTCACCATTAACAACCAATCTATTCGCCCATCCATCGCTGTCAAGTACACAGAGCGTTCCAAGAGAGCAAACCATGAACACGCTTGGCTCATTTTCTTTGTTGATTTTACATTCTTCATTGATGCTTCGTGTACGGTTGCATGCCCGTATCGCTTTCACGTACAGCGGTTACGAAGACAGCGTACAGAGTTTACGAACGCCACAAAACGCTCGTCCGCTGTACTTGTTTTGCCAAGTTTGGCTGAGAATCAGCAAAGAACAACCTGGAAGGGTGGCCAACAGCGCTAGCCTCACAACTTTCTCACGTTTCTTCTGAACGATACCTTGTGATAAACGTACAATTGCAACAACTCTGCGTCTCAGTGGCTGAGTCCACTTACGGCTGCGACTTTCAGTTACTTTGCTTTGCTTTCCTCCGAGAGGGACCTATATACCCACTGTGGGGAATTGGCAAATAATCGGGTGAATTAAGGAACAGATTATCCAAGTCTGAAAATAATCCTGTGGTTTCTTTTTCTTCTTCTTCCTACCAGGTATGTGGCTCCTACCTGATGTGGGGCATTGACCAAGAAATGGATGGATCATTCCAATTTATAATGAATAAATTTACAAATATATATGGGCTTAGCGCTGTATAAAGTAGAATTATCTGTGAAAATAAAATGAGTAAATTCAGGTCGAATGAATAACAGTTCATTTAAAAATACACAAAAACGAAATGATAGAATTTAACGAGGCATTCCATTGACTTCTGTAAGAAATTTTTGGACAGCGGTGCAAGCGTCCCTGTAGCTGAATCCCAAAGCGGAGGCCCCAAACGAAAGAATAACAGGTTTTGTTAAGTCCAGGCCAAGTCTCAGAAAAGGCATTTTCGATATTCTTTTTTCTTGCCGCAGAGAAGCGGCGACAAGATAGAAGAAAGTGATGATGAATTGTCTCTTCCTCATTACGAAACGAGCAGAGCGGGAAGAGAACCAAACCCGACTCGTTTAAGTAGAAATTCAGAGAGAGAATGCGAGCAACGTAATTTTGTGGGAGACCTCAAACATCTTGTGTTGCAGGAGCCGCTACGCCAGGGCAATGTCAGGCGTTTATAATCTAGAGAATCACTCAGAACTGGCTGTGATAAGGTTTTCCTAATTGATCGCATCCGAAATCTAGCCGCCGTGATGAATTCTGTCGCTGGTAAAACAGTGATTTTCTGGCAGCTGTGATTTCCTGGTGAAACTGTCTTTTTCTTCTTCTCCTATTTCTTCTTCTCCTTGGTCATGTACTCGTAGGCTGCTCTGTCTTACATATTGACATGATGTAGACATTTATTAGCGAATTCATAAGTGGCAAATTTATCGGCAAGGTATGTTTTATTTGGCTGATTCAAGATAGGGAGCGAACAAAATATCCTAATGTACCAAAGGCGAAGTGCAGACCGGAGTATCCCATTCTCGCGCTTCTATTCCGCGTAATGAGAACGGTGATCGAGAGGTAAAAACGCGACTAGGAGATCCGCGTATGTAGCAGTGTTCACAGAAAAGCACTTGGACACTAGTGCATCGGATACGCTATTAAGGCTCCCTAGGTCGCTCGAAGTTTCCCTTATGCAAGATGCGAGGAAGCCATTTTCACCACCCATCCCCTTTTCCTTATCCTGCTGAGTCGTTTCCGTAGTTATGGGACGATATTGAAAAGTGGTTACAAAGAATGCTTCCCTATGGACAAGTAGTTGTGAATGTGACTTAACATCATGTTTAATCTCGGCAGTGTGTCGCCGTAACATGCACGTTCGTGTTATATTTCAAAATTATGCACTGACGGATGATTTTCCTTGTCTTTTGTAGCATTTTTTTTTCTTGAAGAAAAGATGGTTCTTCGTTCCTCCCCAAGTGAATAAAGTTTATTTCTTTTATTGATTAGTTCTCCCCAGTGATTTTCTTCTCAAGAAAGAATTCACTGAATGGTCTATTCCTTTATTCTTTAATTCGTGACGATACGAGGGATGCAGAACACCATATGAATTCGCCCAGGTTGAAAAAGCAAAAGAAGCGAATCACTGGTTCAGTTTATGAGTGAATCCACTCCCCTTGCACCTCGCATACTTGTTTGCCCAGGTTTCGCTTACGCTGTTTTATAACGAAATAAATGCCACTCTCAGCGCATAGCCACGGATCTCGCTGGAGCGGAGGGCAGCCTTCGACGAGCGTTATCGAATTACAGCGGCAGTTTAGGGCGTGTTGACAGCTCAAATTAATTTCACCCTTTGCCCGTCCCTCGCGTTATGGGCTTCTTTGTCTTTGCTAATCCGACTGTGTCAAAACAAAAGTTCGCTCTCGCGTGGTGGCGTCACTCTGGCTTACAAACACAGCAGCACTTCGTTCATTTATTTCTCCTTCTTTTTTTTTTTTGTAGCGATTGTCATTTAGCTTCTTTTTTTGATGCTTCCTGTCCTGTTTGCGCAATGCGCTTCGCTATCGTGTCATTTCCGCCTCGTCGTTGTCTCTTTTCCTCTTGCTCCTAACGCTCCTTTGTTCCTCGTATTGATTGCACGAGCGGTTCTGCTTGCGAGTTGCAATAAATAATTGAAGTCAGCACAATTGAGATCAGCGGCGATATTAGGGAGACAGCGGACTCCGCTGCTGAACGCTTATAGATACGATAAGGAGGAAAAACGAAAAAGTTGCTGCGAGAGTGGGACAAATCTTAACGAAGTCGTGATTTGCATTTTGCTTGCACATGTGTTTGACGCATTAGATGCTGCTGGGTGCTAAACAGCCACTCAGAGAAACTGTGCCTGCCAAACACTGGTGCCAATAAACACTGGTTTGTTTATTCAGCACTATCGAGCTGCGTTCTCTTTTTTTCGGGTCATATTGACGTAAAAATGCTACCAAAGAAAACACCACCGGTGGCCTTTAATTAGCATGACAGTAAAGTAAGGCATCAAATAATACACAGTTCCAAAGGCCTTGCAGACTCGTGCAGCAGCTGCGCTTTTTAATTTCCAGTAGTTTGGTTCAAAGTCTAGGAACGGCTATTTCTAGTATGAAGAGAAAAATAGATTTATGATCCCTTTATTCTACTCAGCAAACCTGCTGACTTGACCGTCAAGGCGGAGCTCCACACGCTGCAGCCTGTAAGATTGTAAGTATGCAAATATTTTATTAAGAAGCCCACTAAATCGTCTTACGTGCAAGTAAACACGTCTGCATTCTCGGTTGGTTTCGCTGCAGTCAGAAATTGGTGCGCCTGCAACAAATGGCTCTCATCTTTATCAGTTGACAGGATCAAAGAGCGCTAAAAACGAACATGGCACAAATGAAGAGGAATTCGTCTGTTGAATTAAAGAGGAGACTTGGCTCTGCATTATACTACTGGTGAGAGTGTCTTTATTGATAAGTTTGTTGGTCTGAGTGCTGTGAGGTTACGGGGGGTTTTAAAAAAGGAAAAGAAGAGGGATGGTATGCGGGGTAAATTTTGGAGGGGCTGCAGAATCCATAGCACCGCATCGGTGAGCGTAAATCGGCTTTCCGAGATGCATGTAGGCAAGTAGAGTGGTATACCATCTGTGTGTAGCCCCGTATGTTGATATTTCGTTGGGGTCTCTTTCGTTCTTTCTTTCTTTCTTTCTTTGTTTCTTTCTTTCTTTCTTTCTTTCTTTCTTTCTTTCTTGCTTTGTTTGTTTGTTTGTTTGTTTGTTTGTTTGTTTGTTTGTTTGTTTGTTTGTTTGTTTGTTTGTTTGTTTCCATTGCGAAATATACAATGGTGGGGTCTAAGATAAACGCTGCAGTGAGGCAGCTTGAGATGCCTTTAGCCCCTCTGTCCTTCTCCCAACAGTTCGGATGGCATGGTCACGGAGATACAAGTGCACAACTGAAATTTTCGTTTTACATTTGCATCGTAAGCACTTAGGTACTTCCATGGAGGTAAGGGTATCGAATGTTGACAAAAGAAGCATCGCGTGGCAAATTGTTGGCAGCCGCTCAAAGAGATGCCCTAAATGTCATCCACAACAGTGGCAGCTGGGCCGAGCAAAATAACAGCGTGACGTCAAAGACGAAAGGATGATGATGATAGTGACGATGACGACGGTGACGACAAGAACGGTGGCGTTGGTGGTGGATGGCACGGTGACGATGACTCTACCGACAACGAAAGGCTGACGACAAGCTGACAGGTGACGACAGCCTGACAGCCAACACGTCGGCGTGCTGGGGACGGGAACCTCGGTGGAGACAAATGAAGCTTTCTTTTCTGTCTACCCCAAGAGACATGATGATTATGATAATAATAATAACGACAATGAAAACGAATATACCTGCGACAGGAGCCATAAATTAGGTTGAAGTACTTTTTTATCAACTATCGCTGTAATGGAACGTTTCTAAAATGTTGAACTGTTAGTCTCCTTGCGTAAGCTTTTACTTGTCATACGTTAAATCACATTTCACTTCTTTTTTATGTTGCTTCCTTTGTTTATGCACGCTTTTACATTCTCATTTCTTAATTATTTTTTTCCATTTCGTAACAGGCTTTTCCCCATTGGGAAACGAACTTCTTACATCGAACTCCTGTGGCTGCAGTGCCATATTGACAAACTGAGTCACTGCTTTTTCGTGGGCGAGCGACCAGAGTGCAGATAAAGCACACGTAGACTCAGCTTTTTGATCATTTTTAAAATGAACAAGCAAAATAAATAAAGAAAAATTGAAACAAAACCACGTCCTCCATGCCGACTTCAAAAGAAGTGCGCTTAACTCGACTAAACGAACTGCAGATTTTCCAAAGCACAACCAGCGCCCACCCGCATTCATTGCGCCAACTGAATTACGAGATATCCGAACCGCCCTGAGACAAAGGAGATTATTGCGCGATAGAACCGGGAGTTATCCTCTTGCGTCCAACTCTCCGCCTTGAGAGCTCGGAGAAATGGGCTTCTCCGCATAACCGGATCGGGCATGCTGTGCTCAGCAACCTCGGAATTGCGGCGAAAAAAAAAAAAGAAAAGAGAACAATAAATCGGCAAGTGCAGGAATCTGCAGATTTTGTTTCCTGTGTCCTTACGAAGAGCCCATCTACTTCCGAGCTCGCTTTGTCGGACGTTCCAGATCAAACGGTGAAGGAGACGCAGTATAAGAGATACGAAGTGGCGCGAAGAACGCAACAAAAAACACCTTCAGGCGGGCAGATTAGAGCGCCTTATTAGCGGAACTGTTTGCGCAGCGTCCGCTTCGTCATTACGCGCTGCGCTGATTTCATTTGCATGTGCTCCCAGCCACCCTGGGCTCTTCTTTCCGCTGTTTCCGAATAATTCCCCGAGTCATGATAAAGAAGAAAAGGCAGCGACTCGCAGCTTACGGGCAGCCGCACAAGTTGCGTGCAGTACGCTGAATGGCCATTGTAATGGAGGGAGAAAGAGAAAGGCAGATGGAAAAGAGGTTGTAATTAAGCTGCGTTAAGGTGTATCCTAGCCGCTTACTTTTGCGAAGAGGTGAAAAAGAAGCGTAAGTTCAGTTTGTACTTAAGCTTCTCCAACCGGGAGAGCCTTATCTTTTTTTTCACGAGATCAAGCAAAATGTCAAGCCAGAATTCATCTATTCGTTCCCCGTGGCCGACATGATCGCGGTCGCCTTCATGTATTGCTCGGCTGTGCAGAACAAAACTGTACTAGCTTTGGAGGAAAGACTCAGGTTCACAAATGCCGTGCTGTACAACGCAGAGCTGAAAGCTATAGATATGATTTCATAGTTTAATTTCCGTAGGTTCCTCAGATTATCAGTGTTAAATACAAAAACAACTGAGACCCCCTTAATGCGAGCACGAAATAGTCCATCTGGTGATGTGCGTTCAAATTGCAGAATCAGTCAAGCGTATCATGTGAAAATGACGCCAGATTATAAGCAAAGGCTATTCAACACCGATTGCGAGCAAATTAGGGTTAAGCCGTGGTGTTTGTCTACCGTTTCCATGAAATTTACGCAACCCGCCGTAGTGGAACCGTCCGACGGTGGCAGCTGCATTTAGACGCGGGCAAAAATGCAACAACGCCCGTGTCCCTTGCAATGTGTCAACGTTAAAGAACTCGAGGTCGTCGAAAATATTCCGGAGTCACCCACTACGGCGTGCCCCATAGTGATATCGTAGTTCTGGCACGTAAAACCCCAGGATTAATTTTTTAAATATTCTTTTGTTATAGTCTGCAGCAGCTTACCAACCTGCTGGGTAAAATTATGCAGATTTTAGTTGCTTCGTAGAGTATTACTGTAACATGAACGCCTACCTTAGATATAAGCTTGAAATTTCACTCTAACCACACTTAACCGTCCAATCTAGGCGTCTCGTTATGGTTGCGGTATTTTAAGAAAGTTATTCGCAAGCTTATTCGCAAGAGAATATAATAAGTTGGTTTAGTCGGCTTAATTATGCATGAGTTCTCAAAACCATGTGCACCATACTGATAACTTCCGAGTGAGAGCTAGAGGAGCTGCTAGAACATGGATACTCGACGTATGTTTTGGTACAATAATTTTTTTTTTTGTCGATGACACTATTCTGGAAAAGTGTCTGTTCAGATTTCGAAGCCGTTTCTCTGGGCTTCTTTGATGGAGGGAGGATTCTTTGGTCATTGGTGAGAGGCGCGGCTCCTCCCTGTGAAGCTGACGTCATGGAAACGTCATTTAATGCCGTCCATTGAAAAGGCAGCTCGCCTGTTTCATACGAGCGTTTCCATCCTACGGCCTCTTTCAAGCATTTCGGCTGCCTGGCTGCATTTGGGCGTCCAGTGTCAAGACCCTCGACGCGAACTTGCCCGATCCGGTATAGAAAAACTAGCACAAGGCTGAAAAGAAATATGTAAGCAGAGTGCAAAAACCGGAGTGGCAACGCCTTATACTTGCACGGTTTTCTATTACAAAATTCGTATTTACAACAACAACAAAAACGAAAACAAAATCCTTATGGTATAGTTTCGTAAAAGCGGATTTTTGCAAATCCTAATTCTGGAGAGGTAATTAGCAAATGCAGCTGGCCAGTGGCGCAGAGCACTTACGAGCGAAAGGCTTACTGAGTTCAGCCCCAGATAAGCACGAGTGAAACGATACGAAACGGAGTCTGATAAAGATCGAGATATTAAGAATAAATTATGTACACTTCAACACGATGTCATGGGCGTATAGGGCAGCGGCTTATGTTAAGCTCATGCATGCGTGGAATGCTCGATGATGTGCCATCTTCCACTGTGCGTGAGATCATGGATTCGATTCTAAACCGTGACTGCCGCATTGCTATAATGGCGCAATGCAATTAGCTAGTTAAACAGTATGCGCATTCAACACACATGTGAAACGAAGCTGCAGTGAAAGAAGCCCGCGAATACACGCGCAATTCCCAGGTTACTGTCCACTGGAGACACTTTCCGTGTATCCGCGGGATTCTCTCAAACTTGTAAAATCACTTTCATGTAGCACGTATTGAGCAACAGCAAGCTGTATCGGGAGTCCTTCAGGTTGCTTTACAATTTTCTTACTGACACTTTTTATCGAATTATAATATTTTAGAAGTTGATTAACTAATCAAGAATAGTTACGTAATTAGATGGAATGCGAAAAATTCGGCTATCTCCAAGTAACGGCAAACAACATTACCTTGGTTCTGTCCAGCTGCATAACATTTGCATATTCTTAACGTGTGGCTCAAGTTACGTGGGACGCCCAGTTTAACTGAACGCGATTCGTACCACTGTATTTATTTTCTTCCTTTGCAAAGTGTATTCTCGTGTAACATTTGTGCACTACGCAGTTCAAAAGCTATGCCCAAATCCAAACACCAGAGGCAAGGAAAGCTTCTCTTAAAACCGACATATAGAACGCCCACGTACTTAGATTGCGATACACATTAAAGAAACCGAAGTGGCCAGAATTGAATGGGAGCCCCCCACTGTACCGCACAGACGCAGTTTTTTAACGATAAACGTAATCAGGATCGATCATCGCGTGAAGTCGGGATTGATCCGCGCGTGAATGAGTCGATCGATTCATAAATCATTTAAGAAAACAGGCGAACCAAGTGAGCAAACAAGTAGTCTACCGATCCACACCGTCCAATCGGACGAGCGCGCTTGCAGAGATTGCCCAACAACTCCAGAACCTGGTTTCGCGATATGCAGTCGCGGGTAATTTAATCTTCTTTTTAATGTCTGGACATTCATGTAAAGGAAAGCTGACTTCGAGTGAAGCAGTGGGCTGACATTTCGTTCTGAAAATGACGGCTTACACACGAACATTCTGCAGACACTGTAGAGTATTTCGATAAATACCTGAGTGGGTGCATACATTATGGAGCACAAAAGGCGGCGCTTAATGGTAATATGCAAAAGCTTTCGGAAGCCTACGTAACGCGCAAGGTGTTACGCTTCTCAAGTTGAAAGACGTACAGCGAATGGAGGTGAGAATATGAGAGCACCGTTTCTATTCAAAAACGGTTAACGCTTTTTTATTACAAGCCCAGCGAGCGACACGTGACTATTCTTGAATATGCTCACCATAAAGTCGAACAATTTCATGCGAAACAAAACATTTTATTTCTGCGGGTTGAAAAAGTCCCGTAAAAAAGAGTTAAATAAAGCAGTAAAATGAACTAGCACGAATGAAATCTGAATCGCCATTCACCTATGGTAATAAAAGGACCGTGGCAGAAAACCGTTTGTAGACTCAGAATTCCCGAAAACCTCATACGCGTATCTTAAAAGCCACTTACGTGGAAGCGTTCGACTTTTAAGTGTCGCCTAACTACTAGGCATTGCACACATGGTGAAGAGATCTTGCCCTGCCTTCAGGGTCATTTCTCACATGAAGCTTCCCCAATTCTTTGGGTAATTGCGCTAGAGTCAAAATACATTGTCCATGACTGCGTATAGTAAAGCAAGTCACATGAAAGGTCATGATGTGTTACATCATTTACCTGAATTTAATGTTGTGCCCGTAGAATGCTATGAAGTTTTTGCTAGTCCCTCAGAAGATCAGTACTTTTTCGAATATTTAGATAAGGAACGCAGTTCTCGCAAAAAATTCTGCTCACAACACAGTTTCACTGCAATAGCCGTTATTAAGCGCGCGCATTTCAACATTTATTTCGCTTAAAACTTAAATGTTGCACAAAATTTCCTTCGGCGGAAGTAGGTCTTCAATGTAAGCAAAAAATAATCCCAACGTCAAAGCTTCTACGCCGCAAAGTGCACGACAATGCGAAAATGTGAAAATTCGTGACGTTTCTACAGTTGAGGGAGATAGAGAGACAGTTATTTGTTGAAAGGATTTTGTTAGAATCACTCTGCCGCGCTCTCTTATCTGTGGCATCACAGATAAGAGGATAGGTAAAATTATTACTTTCTATTTCGACAGCGCACAATGCAATACGCGCGCATCCTGAAGCCGTCGTTCAGTTATACGTCCTGCCCGGTGGCATCGGAGTATCCTGTGATATCCCGCAGCTGTTGCTGGATGTTGAAGTCGAAAGTCTAATGGCGGTAGTGATGCAGCGAATTGGACGCTGCCGCCAGTTACAAAGAGAGGGAGAATTGAAAGGGGGGGGAATTGGGGGGAGGGAGGCTGGAATGGGGGCCGCCTGGTTTGTTACGCGTCGCTTGTGACCCACGACATCTTCGCTTAAGCGAGCGCTTTTCGTAATTCGCAAACTCAATTAGGGCAACGTCTCTTCTCCCCAATACACGAGCTCTTCTGTGAGCTCCACGAGTTCGTTACCTCCTTTTGCGCTTTCTAATTCCTTGTCACAACACTTCAGGAATGCAAATGAGAGGAGTTTCACGGTGCTGACTTTAGTCTTGGCGTTACTTCTTGGCATTTGCATTAATTTCAATAATCTGAAATTTCTCACTACTCAGAGTATTTGCCCTCAAAGTACACATCTTTCTTTTTGCGTAGACAGTCGTAAGTTTGTCTTTAGCAATCGTGAATGTGTTAAGTTGTGCATAAAGAAAGAAACAAAAGTGTACGTAGCAAAGTAGCAGGCGATATTTTCATTCTCGCTTTCGTGCTCCTGCTTTAACTTTTTCACAATACAAAATAAATGGTGTGATGTCATCATACCTTCGACAAATATGCAGATATCAGCACGTGACAAACAGGGTAAGCAGCAACTATTCACGCGCAACTCAGCCTTTTGAATAGGACATCTTTGATTTTAGAGTGAAGGGTAAGGGGTGGGGAGGGCGTCCTTGCCTTACTCGAGGGTTTTTGTGAGAACCTATTTTGATTAACTGATTGATTGATTGATTGATTGATTGATTGATTGATTGATTGATTGATTGATTGATTGATTGATTGATTGATTGATTGATTGATTGATTGATTGATTGATTGATTGATTGTGCTTAACGAGTCAACACCTCAATTGGGTTGTGCCGTATTGGAGAGCTCTGGATTTAGTCTGACACCTGCAGTTCTTTAACGCGAAGATAACTCTATGTATATGAGTTCTTGCCCTCCCCTCCGTTACAATGTGATTGCCACAGCAGTGAATCGAACCCGAGCGCTTGTAGTCAGTTCCAAAACGGCAAGTAAATCCCCTAATATACTTTCAGAGCGCAGCTCTTATACGCCCGTTCCTGCGGCAAGTGTCGGCGTCGGCGTAACCGAGCGAACGAACACAGCGAGGGATACACGGAGCGCAGCGGGCGATAAGAGACGCGAGGAGGAAAGCGGAGGAGCAGGGTGCGCCGGAACCATGAGACAGAAAGCGGAGGAGAAGGGTATGGCGCAAGCGCGAGAAGAAAAGCGTAGTGCGGCTACGATGACTACGAGATGGCGCCAGAGTAGCGCGCGTCGTTTGGGTGATCCGTCTGCGGCGCTGCTGTGAATCGCGCCCACGCGTCCCCCACGCGCTGCCTCTCGCGATCTACAGATTAACGAGGCAGTCGCGCAACACTTCGCTCTGTTTGCAACGTGTCGCCCAGGACAGAGTGCCCGCGCCAGCCGTTCAATCGCGAAATGAAAACACGTATAGAGCTGCGCTCAAATTTTGCGTTAGGGAGTGTCGTAATCGTCGGTGAATTTTTATTTTTGGCATGGAGCGGCGACTGGTCCAAACCTCGCCATGCCAGCATATCTTTTTCCCCATATTTTGCCTTGTCACGCGCATATTATATATTTTACGCAAAATACTACGTATTTGCATTCAATAGTGTGGATTGAATGTAAAATGCCCAAGATTTATATCTGAAGTTTACTGCTCGTTTATACCTTAAACATATGTGAGGACTAAATGCTTCTGCAGGCAGTGAGTGTCTCCATAGTGGATATACTATCCCAGCTGAGCTACATTAAGACCGCACATCATTTATTAGCGGGGGCTCATTTCAACTCTACATGTTCGCAAATCTTGCTGTCAAGTGTCAGGCACTCAGTTGTGGGCCCTAATTCAACGCTTTGTATTTGAACTTTCCTGTCACTAGATTGTTCTAGTGACAACTTTCATGTGTAAGTCGAGGAGAAAGAAATTATGTCAGAAACATTTACCAAAATACAGAAATAACGCCCAGCTAATGGGAGTGAGTAGTTACACTAATGGGTGGCAGCCAGACCATCCCCTATATTTGTATAGAAGTGTGCGTTGCAGGCCTAATTCCTTCCTATCTACTTCTCTCTTCCCCGTTTCTTTAAAAGCAAGAACACTACGGATAGAAGTAGTCACCGTAGTAGGTAAACTCTATACTGAAAAGCAGTTTTGAAAAGAAATAAATAAATAAAGAAAAAGGACTGGTACTCCAATAATGCTCGTGCTCCCTGATCAAACGTACCCTCGTTCAGCCGCGCAAAACCACGACGTACTGTTGGCAGCGACGACTTCAGCTTGATAGAGCTGACGGAGGCCTTCGGCAAATAACGAGGGTGAGTGGTGGAAGGGACGGAAGTGGACCCATCATGCGTGTGTGTGTGTTTTCCTTCGCTCGGGTCCGAGCAACAGCGTGCGAGGCGCCGCGAGGCAGCGTGGGCTCTGAGACACTGAGGACACAGACGTGTTTGTGGTACGATCTCTCCAAGAACGCGCTTTCTACGTGTTGTTGCGTGCAGTGCAGCCCCTGAAATTTCGGGCGAAGTAAGCATTACGGGCTGGCAATTAAACGCGGGAATAGGTTTCGCGACGCAGCCGATAGGCGGATGCTGTCACGCGATCTACGAGGGTTTACCCCGCAACTTTTATAAGCGCAATGTTTCGTCGTCTGTAACTGTCGTACGCACAAAAATAAAAGGGCAAGGCGTGCAAAGTTTGAAGCAAATGACAATACAAATTTTGTAAAAACTACGAAGGAACTTCTTTCTATGTAGAGTGAGTCAAAATGCGTCGGTTCTAATTGACGACTACTTGCCATGGCACATGGAGCTTTTGGAAGATGTATCCTTTGGAACAACGTTTACAAAACAATTTGGTAACCAGTGGACATGTTATGGTTACCTGGTATAGCATATGTTTGTCATAAATCCCTGCGCAGAGCATCATACTTTAGAGCTCTCGCTCTGCCATGAATGTGCAAGCGTCCAACGAGGCATAGCTTTCTGAGTCTGTAAAAATGCGATATCTTGAGGAACTCTAATTTTGTATAGGATCACGTATGATTTTCTTAGTAATTCCGCCATTCCCAAAATGTCCTGCATTGATACTTCCGAGTGTTGCAGTTGCGAATTACGGCCCCTGTGTCGAAAAACGCTCATAGTTATTTGTTCATTTTTTGACATGCACACGCGCACACCCACACACACAAACACGCACACACACAAGCACGCACACAAATTCAGTCAACACGTAAAATACGATGATATATGTTTTCTTTTCATCTAGGCCAACCAGTCAAGAGAATCGTCTACTAGGCTGCAGCGGCTGGGATATGATGAAGCTGTGTCAGCGCATTGGTGAGAACTGCGCGACAGAACGGGATGTAAGGTAAGAAAAGGAAACAGACGAGCAGATACTTACAATTGGGTGTCTTGAAAAACGCAACACATTGTGTCCAGTTTAGTATCAAATTCCCCAACTATCTTGATCAAATGACAGGTCATGATCTTCTACCCTACATTCACCAACCGTCGTGGTCTTGCGTCCTACACATCTCTCGCTTTCTTACTTTCAAAAGCGGTTTGCTCAGCTGCGTAGCTACTACGCATAAGAGCTACATTTTGTGCCATCTGGTGACACTTGCAACCATGGCGGGCGACAGCGAATCTGAAGGCTCAAGCTTTTTTACGCGAAGCAGTATGGTTTATTAACTGTTTCTGTACGCGACTTGTGAAAAGATGGCGGCGAGGTTGTGCGCATAACTATATATACACCTCCACTTCAATGTGTCTTTTTAAGGTTATTCTTGCGCGGGCCATCTATTATCACCGCGGAACTGTCCACCTCCAGCGCGATACTCGGCAATTCTACTTCCACGCTTCCAGGTCTTGTGGTACTGCGCGGAACTTAGTGAGCTGAAGTCGCGGCGCACTGGGCACACGCAACCGGGAAGTCCTCGGGTCCGGGCGTCTTGTGTGGCCTTCGCATTACGACCTGCGGGTTCAATTTGCCTAGCCGCATGTTTGCCTGCTGAGCAAGCTGAAGAATAGCGCGAGTCGGCATGCTCTTTACGTCCTACACCGCGCCTTACGTTGCTCTCGGCCCGAGTGCAGAACTCGACGGCGCACAACTGAGGCGTTAGACGTGTGTATACATGCACCTAAATCATTACGGTGTTGTAGTTTGCGGAACGCAAGAATACCACAGAGGAGAGCGAAATCGATGTTATCGAGGACAGCCATTGAAATACATCTATAGAAGCCTGTCTCAGTCCACAGCAGAAGGCGAGTACAGAACTCGTCACTATGGTGGCCTGCACTCACCTACTACAGGTATACCAACGATGTCATGGACTTAAGAACATACTGCTTCGTATGGAGCAGTTACGTGTACTGCTACTTCTTGACCGCTAGCCATCAGCGACATCATCATCATTGACACTAGTTGTTGATTGCAGAAATCCTAAATGCCTTTTGTTTATACCGACACCTCTTGGTCGTTGCTCCCCCCCATCACCCCCCCCCCCCGAATCATGCAACCCTTCTACTGTGGCTCGCAAAAGCTACGACTTCAGACGCTTGAGAGGACGGGAGTTGCACTCGTGACCATGCCATTATGGACTGGGGTTGTTGGGCCTGAGAAAATGTGGTGACCCGCCTGAGCGGTGAGGCACCATTACTCTTCTAGGCGCTACGAGCTTCTGCCGCGTTTCTTCACTTTGTAGGCGCTAACTTGCACGTACAAAACTAATTAACGCCAATGAGGCCGCTTCGGGGTCTGGCCGCCGCAAGAGGGAAAGAAATTGAGGCTTATGTTTTATTCATCGTCGTGTCTCCTTGGCAGCATCAGCGGCGCTGATGATCGAACGTGTCTAGCACATGACACACGCACACATCCTGCGACCGGCTCAACAGCCAGCGGACCGACTGGGGGGAGTCTGGGTGGAGCCGGCCGCTTGCTCATTAGGATAATTATCATCCACCAATTAGCGCTCCTTTCAAGTGGCCCACCGCATACCCGTGGCTGGAGCCGGACGGTGCTCTTCAAGTATGCAGTATTGAACGAGAGCTCGCGGCAAAGTGTTCTGCCGAAGATCACGAACTGGAGGAGTAGAGCGATCTCCATGGCGTCTTGGTCAGCTGCATCCAGCCATAGATCAGCCAGTGCGCTTTCTTCACAGACATCCGTCGTTATCGGCCGAGGAAGGTACTACGCCCTCCGCACGTAAATAACAACCGCGCGGGCAATATGCGGGCATGCATGAAAGCTGCCACGTAAAGTTGTGTAAGACTTGACTGTGAAGCAAATGATAAGCTTGCTTTTGAATAACTGTTAAATACCTAAGGAAAAGATTTCTATTGGAAATACAGTATAGAGTGTAAGTATTTAATTTTACAGGTTGCTCTGAAATGTTCTGTTTCTATGTTTCTATAAGATGGCCAAGTAAATTTTGTGAACAAGGCCTATCGTTCATCGATGTCGTTCGTCTTGTTTAATTGACTGACTGGCAGAATGTGTGATTGATTGATTGATTGATTGATTGATTGATTGATTGATTGATTGATTGATTGATTGATTGATTGATTGATTGATTGATTGATTGATTGATTGATTGATTGATAATTCACGTCCAAATTCAACATGCGGGCTGTAAGAGACACCCTTGTGGAGGGCTTCCGACGTGGAGTTATTGATTGCGCACCCAAAGAACGGTACAGCAGCGCTTTTCCCTTCAACTCCTTATCGAGATGAGCCCGCTTGGTGGCGAATTAAGCATTCCAACTCGTGCTTAGCAGGAGACGAAGTGATAGCAACTGAGTCACCGTGGCGTATGTTGAGGTCAATAATTGTTACATCTTTTGCAGGCAACATATCTCGTCTTGTTCAATTGGTAATTATAGAACTGTGAAATAACCGACAACTTCAACGCTTTCGAATGGCGGGAGAAAGCGAGTGAGCTGCTTATATTAGGGAAAACTCAGCGACGTGATCCTGGTGGCAATAGGCTCCGCCTTTACTACTTCAGATGACAGGCAAAAAATGTCGTATCCCGATTTTACATCGACTTGCATAAACTCCGTGAGTTGCCTAAAGCATGTATGTACTCTGTACATGCTGTAAGAACGTGAACAATTCATCGTTTCACAACGTTCTGCATACTGCTAACTATGCTGCGTCTCTACTTAACCACTGTATTACTTGGTTGTGTTATTTCTGTGCCTTCAGTTACAGCTAATTCTATTTCTGTTATTGCGTTTTTGCATAATCATAATCAGTGTTACCTAGTTGTGTTTATTCCATTCACGATTTCTTCACGCAAAACTGAAGCACGGGAGCCCGAAAGGTACCTCATTTAATGGGTAATTACCAATAATTATTGGAAGTATCTTCATTATTTAGTTTTCTTTATTAATAACGGCATTATAATTAAACAGCTGTAACCACGCCCATGATCATCACGCTCTTTCGGTCGGACTCTCATCTCGGTGACCAGGTGACGCCGCATTCCGAGTCGAAGCGCCCTGCTTTCAAAGCAAACACTTTTCTTTTCTTTTTTCATCAACGTTACGACCACCGGAATCGCTCGTCACTCGAAGAGAGTGATTAGCGTATTGCTTGGATATTCAACAACGAAAAAAAAAAAAAAAAACTCTCGCCATCTCGACGGCGGAGCGCCGCGCCCTCGACCTCGCGTAGCGTCGAGCGCGGCGAAAGTTTGCCTTGGCTGCGGTTCAGTTCGCCGAATGTCGATTAATTACGGCCACCGCTCGGCGTGCTTCGGTGCGGTCGGTCAAGCCGGGAACTCACTCCCTCTCTCCGCTTCCGGATAAGGTATCTGTGTAGCCGCCCCATGGCTTCGCTGCGGTGACGGTGCTCGACACACGCTGCAACCGGCCTCCGCAAGTCCGCGCCCGTGAAAGAAAACGCGATGATGCTCTAATGTGGCCGTTGCGGTCACGGACTCGTGGGTAAACAAGAAAAAGTAATTAATGGACGCTGTGATAGCAGTCGAAAGAACTTTGTGTATTTAGGTCTGCAAACACCTGTTATGGTGCCGTCGTGCGCTGTCTAGAGCGTGGTATACGGTCCGCTGCGCTCGAAGAAGGACGGAAAACTTGACGAACAGAATAAAAGGAAGAGAAGAAAGGAGAAAGCTATAGGGAGTTTAACGATACGAACGCTCGGTTTGCTACCCTACGTATGGGACAGCGATAGCGAAATGAGACAAGAAATATGAAAAAAAAACAAGAATTTTGCAGGAAGAACGCAAACACTAAGGAGACGGACGCACGGCGATCTTTCATCAGTATATGCATGGTGCATGATTTAGTTACTTCCCCGAAGCCATTAATTATTATTATTATTTGTTTTGAACACATATACACATATATACAGTTAACAGGAAAGGGAAGGCGAGGAGCAGGCTGGCAACTGCCACCGGAAGGGGCACAACGCCTGCCTACTCTTCTGAAGGGAGGGGACAGCAACACAGAAATGGAAGATAGGAAGGAAGGGAGGAAAGAGGAAAGGAAGAGCAACAGGACAAATCTAAAGACTAAAGTCGAACACTGTACAGTAGCTCGTTGTTCCGCCGAGTTTCGACTCTGCAGCCGGAATTAAAGTGACGCCGCATCGAACAGCCTCCACAATTATCAATCACATCCATGGCTAGTTTGCTACGCGGCTAATTGTGCGCTCCACGATGAGACGCCAAGTATAGCTGCACGCAATCACCGTTTCAGTGGTAGTCGGTTCACAATATGCACTACAAGGTGTTTAAACCCGCCACTTCCCATCTTCGAAGGAAGAAGCGTTAGGACACAGTACAGATCACACACAGTAGGGCCGGTCACTGAAGGTCACGCTACTACAGAATGTTGAACGTTCACGCTACAAACGTGAACTTAAGCCATTAAAGCTTCTGGCACTCAGTTATTATGCACCTTCCCCGGCATTACTGTGCTTTCTCGCCTGTAATATGAGGCGCATTGAACTGTCACTGCGGTTCTTTGGCTACGGCGTCCTGAGCCACAGCACGAGTTAGCGGCTTCTAATCCAGAGCCCGGTATAGTGCATTCCGATGGTGGCGTACACAAGAAATGCTCGTGAATTTCTGTGTTTAAAGCGAAGTTCTTTCTTTTTTGGCTTGTGGAGGGTCTCGCCTCTGAACGCTTTAGTGCATAGGAATAAACGTTGTACGATATTATAGTTGTGATTGGCGCGGCATGTAAACATAAGACGTTGCTTGAGATCGCATTTTGCATATAGGACGAAAACCAGTTCCAACTTGTGCGTTGGGTCTGCTATTTCTTTTTCATATTATGGTGCCTTGCAAGTGCATTAAAAGGCATTGAGTTTAGAAGAAAAAATAGTGACAAAAAACGCGTGACAGAAATGAGGGAGATAAATTTTTATCATAGCTAGGGAGTTTCACCGTGCGATAGATTAGGTTAACCAAACATACTAAAATTTAGTCCACAGAACTCTGAGGCATCATACGGGGGGACGCTGTGGGAAGTTGAACACTGTGAGCCAAGCAACGCTCCTACAACGCAGTAAGTTTGGATGCGTCTTGGGGAATTTTCCTCGTGGCTCCTAAACTGGTGATAAAGTCCAAGCAAATTAGAATAGGCTGCATTTTCATTAACGCCTTCGCTTTCGCAAACACAACATATGCCTTTCTTAACCCACATCGTGCCGTATACGGTAATGTCTTCCCTATGCTACAACCATAATGATTGCTCACCGACCTGGTATTCACTCGATTGTTTCCTACAGACCATGATTCAACAAAAAGAAAAGGCAATATTGTTGCTCCTGCTATCCTCTCTCCAATTTCACCGGTCAATAAGAATGAGTAACATAAAGGTGCCTAAAGAAGGCTGTCATTTCATGTTCTTAGGACTTAAACTTCGAACGTGTGTTCAACGTTAGCTGCTTCCTTGGTGGAGTGCAAACGAAAGCACTCCTGTTTCGTATTCAGCTTGTTTTTCTGTTTCTTTTTCGGCACACGCACTGTTCAAGTGCTCTCATTTAATTAAGCTTCTCACAGTGTTGGCAGGCTTTGCCTCCGTCGTGCCCATTTGACGGGCTAAATGAGAAGGGCTGAAGGCTGTCGTCACCCGGTGCTTCCACGCAGTTAACGTTTTTATTTTGTTTAATCTCGCGTTCCAGATTTATACCCAAAATTAACTCAGCTCCTTCGCACTAAAGCTTTAGCGAGTCGTTACGTATTCATGATGGACGAACAACGTTATATGGTCTCAATGCTCGTTTTCTTTTCCTTGTTATGTTTTGCTGTCATGCAGCGCGTTCATTTTACGCTGAACATCTGAGTCTTCTTTCGTGATAAAAAATTTCTTACGCTGTATAGAACTCTTTGTAAAAGCACATGCCAGCCTATCATTGAACTGAGCGTTTGAACTGAGTACTAGCGAAGGTGGCCTGCTGATGACTAACAGCATTTAAGAACGAAGAGTTTAGTGAATTCTGTCCACGTATATTTCTTTCGAAAGCAAGTCAGCGTTCCCGAATAAGGCGAGAAGAGAGTGAAACATTACAGAACCACGGCCGAGCTGCACCAATACTCATAAGGACTGTACCCTTCCCGAGCTTCTGGGGCCCTCGCAGTCTTTTTTTTTTTTCGACACGCGCTCCACGTGGGCATTGAGACAACCAGCTGCTGTACGAGAATCCAATAAATGTAGCCTTCCTGATCGAATCAACATGACCCATCTAATAACTTAGCTTCATGACAGCTACGTTACCCGCATTCAAGTAGGCGACTCTACTTCTAACGAGATCGGCGCTGCCCTCACGTTTCATTTATTTCAGTAGCGCCATGATCACAGTGCTAAAGCGACGAAAAAAGCCAAAAAGACATGTCGTGGGCAAAGAGAAGCTCTCTCTTTCTCTCTCTCTACAGAAAAAAGGCAAGTGAGGAAAGCACAAACCAAAAGAAGGTACAAAGAAAAAATACGCCAAAGGAGGTTAGCAGCATCGATTTTGCTGGTCCTGTTCAATAAGGAGGCTTTCGATCGGCCGGGCCGTGTTTCTCCAGCCCGTGTAATTGATTATGATGGATTAAGACGGATGCCAGGACAAGGTCTGAATTAAATCCGCGCGCTTCCAAGCAACGCTACCACGATTGGCCGTCACGGGTTCGCGTATCTGTTCTTCGTTCGGGGAAGGCTCACGGCGCGCGCGTCACCCGGCGCTCGAAGCGAATCACGCCTGCCGGCTCGGAGTCGTATTGACGTCCACCTTTGTAATGTTAATGCGGGCTCAGCAACGTACTCACATCCTTTTCCCTCCGTCTTTCTTTTTTTTTTCGTTCCACACGCATTTCGAGCCGACAGGGTGACGTCCCTGAGAGGAATGCATTTATGTGCATACCCGAGATATCGCGTCTACTCTTGCACGCCCCAGCTTTCGTATACACGAAGGGCGCAGGACGTATACGGAGGCAAGATGGAAACGTGGCACGTGAGGTGCGTGTGTGTGTGTGTGTGTGTGTGTGTGTGTGTGTGTGTGTGTGTGTGTGTGTGTGTGTGTGTGTGTGTGTGTGTGTGTGTGTGTGTGTGTGTGTGTGTGTGTGTGTGTGTGTGTGTGTGTGTGTGTGTGTGTGTGTGTGTTTGTGTGTGTGTGTGTGTGTGTTTGTGTGTGTGCGCGCGCGCGCGTATGTGCGCGCGCCCGCACGCAGATATGATAAAAAGAAAGGATCAAGCTGTGTTGTTTCCCCTGACACTTTGGCATACCGTCGGCGTGCGCAGTGAAAGCGGCCGTTCTGTAATACGTCGCGTCTTCTGTTTGCCCAGGAGTGGAACACAGCTGAGGCGAGGAAGATTCATTTCCGGCCTCCAGGACAACAGCCTCAAAACGTGTCGCAGATGCCCATGTATATTCTTAGAAGAAAGAGAACGCTTTCGAAGTCAGTGCTTACGGGTAGTTGTTATTCCACGAAAGTACGTTCCGTCTTCGTTCTTACACCTTACACCGCTCTTGTCGTCGGCGGTGGCTTAGCTAGACAAGTCGCTCATTATGTCGATGTCTTTTTTTGACGGTCCCCTTACCGTGTGTCAGTCCTATAGTTGGTGGTGGCTTAACTATGCAAGTCGCTTGTAACGTCGACATCACCTCTTGAATGTTAACTTTCTTTAAATGATTCGTGCAGTGCCTTATGAAACACTGTGGAAGAAATTTTGCCCAATTATAAGCGTGTACAATTAGACTACAAGTTCTCTGTGATTGAGGTAAAACGTGTGTTTGCGTGTCGTAAGACAAAGACTGCTGCAGGTCCAGATTTCATTACATACTGTATGTTGCAACACATTAAACCTAACGGCTTATTAGCATTCTTGGGAAAAAGCGTGTGTCCCCGACTCTTGGAAAACAGCACGTGTGATACCTATATTGAAGCCCGGTAAAATTCCTCTTTCTTTTGAGTCTTTTCGTCCTGTGAGTCTGACGAGCTGCTTGTTCAAGGTCGTGGAGAAAATTAACGACACTAGGCTGCAATGATGGTCAAACAGAATCACTTCCCGATCACATGACAGAATTTCGAAGGCGGCGATGCAACATGGATGCAATTTTAGATATCGTTCCCTTTGTTGAACATGAACGAGCTAGGGAAAATGTCACAATAGCCGTTTCGTTAGACGATATAAACGAGCCTATGACACACTCAGCCATGCTCATATATTGTGTGGTCTGCTAGAAGTAGAAAGGCACTACGGTGGATATGCAACTTCTTGAATGGCAGATCAATATTTATTCAAACAAGCGAAGGAAACAATTCATCTTGTAATATGATTCAATGAGTCCCACAAGGCAGTGTGTGAAGTCCATGTCTGTTTAATTGTGTGATGGCGGATTTACCGCGCCACTTCCACTTGCACTACACTGCTCTAAGTATGCGGACGATGTTTGTATTTAGGCCTCTGGTTCATGTGCCAGCCTTGTTCAATCAGCTTTGCAGGAATGCCTAAACATTGTGAACAAATTCTTAAGGAAAAGAGGAATGGAACTTAGTTACAGTAAGACGGCTATGCTACCTTTTAGCACAGGATATCTAAGGAACTTTCAGCTGTTCCTTTGACGGACAATCTTTGGACATCGTAAAACAACACAAATTTCTGGGGGTTATACTAGACAGACAACTTCTTTTGGAATCCCCACATTAAAGCCCTCGAAGAACAAATAAACTCAATAATAAATGTCCTTCGTCGCGCAGCAGGCACGACATGGGGAGGGTCGGTTTCATTACTACTAAAAGTACATAATGCACTTATTAAGCAAAATATAGCATATTCGTCACCTGTTCTGCATGGAATCTCCCGTTCATCTAAAGAGCGTCTTCAAATATTAATAGCTAGGAGCCTTAAAGCACGCTTAGGCGTTCCTCGGGCAACCTCAAGTTGCTTAGTAATTGCAAAGGCACGTCGTGCTCCATTTCCTATTATGAGGACGGTTCAAACCAGTCGGCACAAGTTTCGCGGTTGAGTGCAGCACAAAAGGCACCCACTAGCAAGTGCACTTATTGAGGGGCAGGACGAGTACCAGTACAGTGATCCAGGGCACAAACATCATCTACCGCATCACGAATTTCGGATCTCAGATATCTCCTACACTCCGTGGCCACTCGTCGCCCCGAAAATTTAACTTTCGTTTCAAGGAATTATTCGCAGACGAGGCATGCTTATGCTAGCAGCGCAACAACTAGCGCTATACCAGATAAACCTTCGATACCCTGGCTATATTTAAACGTATACAGATGGTTCTTGTCAAAGAAATTCTTTTACAGCGGCCTTTGTCATTCCAGAAGCGAATCAAATGCAGACGTTTAAACTGTCCCACACGACGTCATCAACTGCAGCAGAGCTTTTTGCAATATTGTTTTTTTTTTATGCTGCATAAATTCAATGCAAAAAGGGGGAGAATAGGTCATCCTATGTGACTCACAGGCAGCTTTGTCGACCCTTTATGGTGACATCAGCAATTCGCAAAACATGGCATTAGTTTACGAGACACTAAAGGAACTTAGAAAAGCAAGTTAACAGAATCGCACAATAATGTTCCAGTGGATACCTGGCCACTTCAATCTCCCTGGGAACGTTGCAGCAGACAAGTAAGCTGGACAGGCGCATGTCAATAACGCCACACGTGGTCTCCCTCTAACGCAAGGCGAATAGCTGCACATACTGAGACAGATATCTTCCTGTGGTTGCAAAGCGACATGGCTTGATCAGAACTCGAAATCTTCAGTTTATTTCACATTGGCCCTTCGCTTCAATTTAACGTCCAGTCCACATTGTGTATAACCAGAACTTTTGAAATACTCATTCACCGTCGGCGGCTCGGTGCCACGTACACCAAAACACCTTCTAGAAAAACTTTAAAGAGCTGATAGTCCGGAATGCACTTGTTGCCACGCGGTTGCGGATGTGCAGCATCTTCTATCTTCTGTTAGAATGTCCGCGACACAACACACACAGGCAACGCTTAAAATGTGATTCAGAGAAATTTTTATGAAAAGTTGAAATCACATAATTCTCGTGTATTTCTTATGTTGTTTGTACCAATCTGTCACAACCCCTATCACTTGGGTTAGCAGTATTTGAAATAAATAAGTAAATTAGAGCTCAGGCCCTTCAGCCTCAGGAACACCTTAGGTCCTTGGCGAGCATATTTATTGCAAAAATGAGCATTACTGGCACTCCAAAGATTTCTAGAAGCGATCAATATTCTCAGAAAATATTGAGTTTGGCTGCCATGGGGGGAGTTCACTGTGTGGGATTTCTCTTTCTTTTTTCCCGGCTTTGGCCAATTATATGCCTGAATTCATGCACCTCCATTTGAATCTAATTCGTGCTTTCTTATGTGCCCTGATTTTATTGTAGTTACGTGACCGGACTTTGTGTTATTGCAATTTGGAGGTGACTTTAGTTTTACATAATTCGTTTCTTTTTTCATATTTCTTGAAGCCGGCGCCAATTAAAGGCGACATCATCTCCTAAGCACCATATAACAATAAAAAATAGTTTGCACGAGAAAGGAAAAGAGTGCATTCGAGGAATATTAGAGGTACGTTCGGGTTGAGAGCCTATGAGACTGCTATGAAATGTTTGCAGACAAAACATACATATTTGAGAAGTCAAATATTTCATAATGTATTCTTGTCAGTCACCTCCTGTGTCTGTCGAGTTACCACCTAGCGACAACGTTCACGAAATGACACAAGCTCCGTTTTCATTACGCAATGATAAATTCTAATTCGTTGGTTTTAGAGATAAAACAAAAAAGTGTTAGGATTAAGAGAGGACGCGTTTCTAGATTTCATTTGCCAACCATGGTGCCTGTGCAGTACAGAAGGCCACACGAGCTCGTCTGGTTCCAAACATTTCAAAACAGCTCAAAATCTGCCTGATTTAATATGTGCAGAAGCAGCGAACAGGGCGCCATTTCGAAACCGCTGAGCAAAGAATGCGTGACAATTTAGCCATCCGTTTTTTCTTTTTTTCTTTTTTGCTTCTCTCGCTTCTGGAAGGTTTAAAAGGCTTTTACCAAAGCAACAGTCTGCGTGAACAGCTTGGAAAAAAAAAAGCGGACTCAGCGACTATTCATGCTTTCTAGCTTCCTGCGATGACAAACCGAAAGAAATCTCTTGAGCAATTTCCGAGCGCATACAGTTTAGGTATTTTTGGTAGCTTAGGCAGATAGGCTGTTTAGGAAGACTGAAACATCCCATATCGCCAAAGTATAAAAACTAAGCCTTGACACTTTGATCTTATTCGCCTGACATCATTAAAAGCTTCTCAAGCAGTGCTCCGTATACCTAAAACTTCTGCATGAGTAAAAAATCCCTGGCCTTTAATCTTTTAGTGAAATGAAAGTATGCATACAGGTTACTGCGTCGTCTCTTCATTGTTTTTATTATGCTGATATGAAAGCTAGGCCAAAGAGAAATTCTCTTGATATGGCTGCATTTCGTGAGTCACGAAGCGTGCGCTGAACTCGTGTGTGTGTCGCTGACCACGTTTGGTTCTCAACTTTGTTTCCCACATGACTGGTTTTCGTCGCCATAGCAACAAAACAGCTATCATCGTCTCTTTAACTTTTAGTATCTGTTTGTCTTGTGCGAGAAGAACTACGGGAGCTGTTTGAGGGTGGTTTCAGTGAATTAACCGAAGTGTCAAGCCTTCAGCCACTGAAGCAAGAAAAGGACAGGGAATATTACCCTCTATTTCAAGTTAACATGTTCTCCAATAACAAAGAAGGGCTAATTTGCGTTTATCTTCTCATAGATAATAACGGAATAGCAAGTCGAAAATCGAAGAGAAGAAGCAGGTGATTATTATTATTATTATTATTATTATCGTTATTATTATTATTATTATTATTATTATTATTATTATTATTATTATTATTATTATTATTATTATTATTATTATTATTATTATTATTATTATTATTATTATTATTATTATTATTATGACAACGACGACGTGAGATTGTGATTGAGGTCTGGCCAAAGAGCGCTTGGTGGTTAGGAGTTGCTTTTCGCCACTCTCCTATGTACTTATGTACCATTGTATACACACTAAAAAAATCGTTTGCTGCTAAAAAATAGTCGCAGTTTCGCCCAAAAGACGAACCACCCATTGTGATAGCAAGTTAGAGGGCAGCTATACGATGTAAGGATGGTAGCATTATAGACCATATAAAATTACAAACTTAGGCATACTAACTAAATGAAGAAGCATGGTGTCACGCGCGCACAAGCAAACATGAACGCACCTCACTCGATGACCACGGAAACTCGCTGTCAAAACGGTGGAGTGAGGAAGCGTGGCAGCAGCATCAAGCGAATTGACCTTCGCACTGACTCTCACATCAACGCGAACTAAGCCGCGACAATACAGGGCATAGCGGAGTTTGTCCCTGTCGCAGATGGCTTTCAAGATATAGAAGCTCGGGCGGGCTCGCGTGACCGCCCGCCCCCCCCCCCCCCGTATAGAACGCCCCTCCCCTGTCTACCCTCCCCCCCTAAGTCTTGCACGAGACAGAAGGCGGCGCGCTTCGTCTCCGCTTTCTGCCCTTTCGTGCGCGAGATTGAGCCGTGATATCCGGTTCAGCCCCGCACGCTTTCACTCGCACATACAGCAAACGGCGCGTGGTGATGATTTCATCATCCTGGGACGTTATGCGGAACCTCACGGCGATGCCGACGCCGACGACATAAATGCACTTGGAGTGTCCATATAATTGCTATCGCAATAAAAAGGTAAAAATGCAGACGGGAACAAAAACCAAGGAAGTCGCCCGTTATGTCACCTGTGTCGTCGTTTTCATCTCTGTCGGTGCTTCGTCTTTGTAGCGGTAGACGTGTGCATTAGTAAACACCAACTAGATCAAGAGCAAGTTCTCCTTTACGCATGCTAACGTAGAGCTTGTCGGCTAACGTAGAGCTTGTCGGTTAACGTTGCTTGCGTCCACGGTGTCAATGCTGCTGCCTTCGTATTTCCATCATCGGCTTCACCTTATAAATAAGGTAGTTGCAGAAAAGCCCGCTTTATAAAAAGAACAGCCGTCACGGAGCTGTTCTCGAACTCGTGGTTCGAATTGGGATCCTACCTTGTGACGAAGTTTGGCTCTTTTCCTACGTCCGAATATTTAAATATCGTCCCCATTCACCTTTACAATTCTGGCGACAACTCCTGGGAGTAGCGGTGATGTACTACTAAGAAAACACAATCGATATTTACCGCCTAGCGTAAAGAACGATAGTGCTGTGTCGCTCTCACGGCTAAATCAATGGAGTAGAATTCTGATACCAGAGAACGCCGATAATACTAGTTTCCGATGAATAGGCCAGAACATTATGGCACGGGCGGCACCAGCGGACTTAGGATGGGTAAACACATAGGCGAATAAATTTTCTCACGCCTCTTTGTGCTGGCACTTCGAGTGGTGCTCCTGCACGTCTCACTCGCATTGCTCAGCCGTGCACAAGAGCTGATGCGTTCTGTGGTAAGGATGGCGAACCTGTGGTCATGAATGCAGCAGAGTGCTGTACGTCAGAGAACGCCATTAAGTAGCACTTGGCCTGTCTCTCTTACTGGGTATTTCTTGCTCTGTTCTTAATTTATGCACCAACTCAAGAGCATGGATGTAATTCACTGTCGACCCGCGGTAGTAGCGCACTGGCTAGCGCTGCTGATGTCGAGGTCCCGGGTTTTAACCCCTCCGTGGTGGTCGCATTTTCATGGGGAGCAAATGGAAAAAACCGCTCATGAAGTTAGATTCATATGCACGTTAAAAAATCCACAGTTGGTCAAAATTAATCCTGAGTCCTGCACTACGCCATGCCTCACAATCAGAGCGTTACTTCGGCACGAAAAACCTAAGAATGATTTTTTTTTTTTTTACCGTCGCTGTGAAATGAGTGTTGAACTCATATCTCGGGAGGATACTAGAAGCTATCAGTGAAAAGCATTTGGTGAGAAAAACAAAGGCTTGCTTAAAGCCAATGTAAAATTTTATAACTGAGATGTAATAGTAAAACAGGCACATGTGCTCTTAGGAAACGAGCTAAAGTGCAAACAACGGTTAAATGAACATGACCAAAGAAGAAGTCCAGCCAACCGTAGTCAAGCCGGATGTTCCCCGGAAGACGACAACATTTCCTGTGTGCTGGCTAGTGGCCACCGAACCGGAACCAAGGAAGCGAAGGGAAGCGAAGGGTAGTGAAAGAAGGGGGAAACTGGAAGCAACGGGAAGCACGCGTCCTCTTTACTCACTGTCGATATCTTTGGGCAAGGAACGAAGCGAAAAGAAGCCACATAGGGCCTCCGTTGCAAAGCACACAATAAGTTGTCGAGTCCTGAAAGGGTACGCTGCAGGCTCTCGAGATGCGTCTGCTGTGACATAAAACGCCCACACAAAAGCTACTTGACAATCCAGGTCACTTGATGTGATAGCATTCAAGTGCCTCGACAGTTCCATTTTTACATCGGTGCCTTTGAACGATCGTCTAACATTTTCTTCTCAGTTATGAGGTCATTGGAAAAGACATTAGTCCTTTATGTTATTGCTGAAAAGATCTACCCTAATACCGGTTCCCTAATTCAACCGTTAAAAGGACAGTCCTCACTTTTTGTAGATATTTTTGTCTCTCTATTGCGTGCACAACATACAGTCTTGCATGCAAAATGCATATCACTGTACTTAGACAAGCAATATAGCCACGAAGAGTTCGTCAATATTGAGAGAGAGAGAGAGATTATTATGAGAGAAAAGCTGAGAGCCATCAATGCGGAAGATACGCACTCGCTCTGCGTTAAATGGGCTTTTATTGCGGTAATTATAAGAAATAACGTGGAAAAAAATCTCGCCTTCTAATTTTGTCGACTGAAAGCAGATAATTACAGTGCAGATTAAGCTTATTTTGTCACGAAATATATTCCTTAAATCGAGTTTATTTGTTGAATGGAAGAGACCCGCGGAAAGCTGACATCACCGGACATGTCGCTGACAGCTGTCAAATAAGCGAATAGTCGTGAAGCTGAGAAGCAAGTGACAAAGCACACAAGCTAATACGTGTCGTGTTTAAATGACTTTATTATTGATCTTTTGCATTCATATATAGTTATGCGACTCGTTGTCTTTGTGAAAATCTACTCTAGAGGTTTATAGTCAATTCTCAATGTAAATTTTCTCCTGTCATGGACATTTTGTAGGCTTGGGTATGATGTTTCTTTTTTCGTCTGAACTCAATGTCATAATAACTTTACCACGCTATTAATTGTATTGTGCTTTGATGTGAACAGAATGATTTCAATTTAATTAGCCTACTCATGCGTTACATAGGCCATGCGCTGCCACTGATTTGTGTATATGCGTAATTGCGACTGTATCTTAAGTTTTGAGTGCGTAGCGTGAGTCACTTTCACTTTAAGCAATTGTGAAAATATTTCGTTATTTCTATTTTTATGTCTAGATATAGCTGTCACTCGTTTAGTGTATGTTGCTTGTTTTTAGCTGAAATCGTGGGATAGTGGTCTCTTCAGTAAGCCAAACTTCCCATATTATAGCAGTAAGTGAACAACAAACAACATCCGTGACCTAGACATTGGCGGAAACGGTGAAGAGTCGAAGACTTGACGCACGCAATACCGTGTTCTCTGCATGCCACTTGAAGCTGGAGCACAATAGCTGTCGAATGTAGGTAACATTAAAGTGTCATATTTCTGTGAAAACTTGCCATCGCAGTCGTATGGTAAAGTACTGTAGACTAGATTTTTTTTTAGATTTTCTTTCTTAAATCGTGTATAAACCAGTTAGAAATTTGTTTCCTTTGTTCTTTCTTGTCAAGTGAACATATTTGTCATGTGAACATTTTTTTTTTGTCGTATGGGAGATGCAGTTAGGATTCCTTGCTTTGTTTTTTCTTTTCTTAGTCAAGTGAACATGTTTCTAGGTATTATACATAATTAATTAGATTGATTTGAATGTACAGTGTATGTATATTGCTTTATGTGAATTGTTATATTCTTCCCGTAAAAAAAATATTGTACTTCGCAACTTACCATGTCGAAACTGTGCCTGCGTGAATTCAGGGTGTCTAGGGCCTAGTCAGGTGACCACGTGTGTCACCTTTAGCCCTCTTCACCCGGACAACTGTATATTGTCTAAATTTCAATAAAGTCAAAGTCAAAGTCAAAGTCTCCAACACCTGTTGAGAGCATGCGCACTTTAGCTCAACGCCCGGCGCCAGCTGTCGCCGCAGCCCACGCTGGGGTGCAGATTTGACGACAAGGCAACCGACGACAAAGCCATGACATGCGAACACTGCCTGCAAGCGTGTGATCAGAACGAACTGAGCGTTATCGTGGTTGTTCTTCCGTTCTTTCCGCCTGCTCCCGAAGTCGCCGGCAGAAAATGGATGCACCCTGAAAATTCTGGTCTATATGGCGGGTCCGAAGTCAGCAGCGCTGCTGGGACATCTTGTGCCGCTACACTCAGCCACACAGGGCTAGAAAAAAATGCGCAGATCTAACGCAGATGTTGTTCTCTATCTGAAGTGAAGTTTTAACTAAAGCGGTTAGCTAAACGTTTTACAACTAACGGCGCTGCGTACAATTTCGTTTAGTTTAATTCTCAGCATCCCTTCCTCCTGTCCTGGGCATAACATTTCATCAATCTTTTCTGTCCCTTTTTCTTTTTTTTTTCCTTGTGCACAGTAGCAGGCCTGAACATACTAGCTCAGGACGACCTCTCTGCCTCGCTTCAACTAATTTCTCTATCTCTCTTCATTCTATGCAACGTGCAATTTCGTGGAATGTTATGTTTATTAACCACAAAGGTGTTAACCTTATCGTCATTTAGTTTTTCTGTTTATGCACTCCAGCGTCCACAAGCTACGCCATATTTCAAAATCGAAAACCGAAGGGATGCGCAGTTGAGACGTATGCGCAGTGAGCTCACTAGTACGAAGCTTGTTGATGATTCTACGATGCCTATTGAAGGAAGAATGCCGATGACAGGCGTATGCAGAGAAAAGTATGAAACTTATCAAGCAACATTCAGCGATCTTGCACCTTTTGTATCACAGTGGGGCATACCTAATCTGGGGGATCGACTGAGAATGGGCGCACCCCCAGTGACATATACCAGAGGTCTAAATCAAAACAAGTAAGTCAAAGAATATGTAGTAACTCAACGAATCCGTGAAATACAATTAACAATTCTATTAGCATATCGCTGGCTTTGAGATGCATGCGTCGACATTACATGTTAAAAAAATTAAATTCTGAATTTTTACTTGCCAAAGCCGCCATTTGATTATGAGTTCTCAGTTTCTAACAACGGGACCTCCTTCTGTATATACAGGACATATGATGTATGAAAGCGGATCAGAAAGTTTTTGTCCCTATTTCTTTTAGCCAAAATATGGCTGTAAATGCAAGGTCAACATGCCCATTCTCAACGGTGGACCTTCCTTGGACCGGCCAGGCCTTGTCTGCAGGTAGCTCCGCGGCACGGCGCTGTTGTCAGTTGTTAAAGATGCCGGTTGTGCTTCACACGTCCATGGCGTACAAGCGACGGAGCGCGGTTCGTTTTCTATGGAGCGAGGGACAAACGCATGTCGAAATCCACAGAGAAACCAGGCCACGTATGGAGAAAGGTGTCCCGCTTTGAGAAGTGTAAGGTGGTGGTGCTGTGAGTTCGCAAAAGGTCGTGAAGACTTGCACGACAATGAGCGTTCGGGGAGGCCGCGTCCGTCGCTGAATGACGGCAACATGCACAGGGGCATCTCAAATTTATTGGTGCGATGGGACAAATATCTGAACCGGTGTGGGGACTATGTAGAAAATAGTGTAAGACACGCAGAATAGTACATTATATCTGTAATTACCTGTATGTACCTTACTTTGTCTAATAAAAAAAGGCGGCAAATACTTTCTGATTTGCCCTCTTAGTTGTCTCCGTTTTTCACATAGAATAAAGTGATTCTGAGGCATGGCGTAGTGGGGGATTCCGGATTAAGTTACACTACCAGGAGTTCTTTCACGTGCCCCCTCCCCCCAGTACACCGTACACAGGCGTTTTTGCGTGTAGCCAGCATCCAACTCTGGCCACCGTGGTGGTTATTTGGTCCCGTGCCCTCGATCTTAGCAGCGGAACGCCAAAGCCACTATGTTACCACTGTAAACGACATTAGATGTTCAGGTTTTGTGTAGGATGTTACATTTTTTGTCATGCTGAAGAAAGGGGCACATCTTGGTCAGCATACAAGAGCTATATAGGTCACTCCGCTGCTACTTTCTTATAACACACACACACACACACACGCACGCACGCACGCACGCACACACACACACACACACACACACACACACACACACACACACACACACACACGCACACACACACACACACACACACATATACATACATATATATATATATATATATATATATGCCGAGATCGCGACCGACGTAACAGCCAGGTGGCCAAGCCAAACCTGGGAGAGAAAGCAAAGAAAGCTTCGCTTTTAAATTCCCTTATCTTCCACAACCTGTTTCCCCGTGTCACAGAAAATCCGGCGTCGGCGTCCGGCGCCAGCGTCCCCGTGAGCAAAAATTCCCGTATATATTTAGGTATATGTATATTCCACGTCTCCCTATGTGACATGCAGTATATGGGGATTATGTTGCCACACCATTCTATCACTAAAGTTGCTGATACCTTGTCTTGCATTCTTTACAATGTCATTCATCTGAATTTCGAGAATGACATCCCACAAACAGATGTTATGAAACAAAGCACCGACAGCGCATGCCTTTTATTTTTGCTCAGACTGAAGTACTAAAAGTGCGAAACAATAACAGAAACCTGAAAATTATGTAAATTTTCTGGCGCTGCATTGCACTACCTCTGGAATCGGCGCACGCAAGAGGCCGCATTTCTACCAGAAAGCTCGTCTTCGTGCAAGGCGTTCGCCTGCTGCATTTCCCGGTAAGCATTACGGTTACATAAGCTGCAGTGTCGGGAAGCGTGAGAAGCAGTCAGGGATGTTTGAACGTTATCGTGTTCCACTCTTAAAGGCGAAGCTCAAGCGTCCTCCATTTTTTTTTCTAAACAGCTATTACGACGATTATACAGGGACGATTACGTCATTTGTTTAAAGTGAACGTTGATTAACTCTTCTTATTCTTGAACGTTAATGTTAAGTATCACAGACCTCTTCGGGTGTACGTTACGTGGCGTGACCTACCTCCACTGCGTTGTGACTCGTGACTGAGAAACTTGAAGTCGCATTGGTCGAAGACGAAGACGCGAAACAATGAATCAATGCGAACAAGGATTCCCGCCGCGAAATATGGCCTCGATACTCTCTCTCTCTCTCTCTCTCAAATCCTCCTCCTGAACCACGTACTTCCTTCCGCCGACGCCTCTTTCGAGCCCGCTCCTCCGCCACTTCGGATGCTGACACTGCGATCGTTATTAAGCGTGAATGTGCCCGGCACTCGCCATCGCAGTCACCGATTTCCTGCCCTCCCCCGCTCAGGTTTCTTCCTTCATTTAAACTGCGAGCGGCTTCGTTCGGCGAGCAGACCGGCGGCTTCCGCTTCGCGCACTGGAAAGTTTCGACGAGGCTGGAGAGTGGGCGATATCGCTTCCAAGTGCGCTCCGTACATGTCGCCGTGGCGATGCCGCCGATGTCGCCGGGGCGTCTTTTGTGACTTTCTCGTATGCGTATGCGCATAGGTACATCGGCGGCAAAGTCGAGGACGAATTTCTAGCGCCAATCAACGCTCGCGTAAATTCGTAGCCGCTTTCGGACGCAGGCTATATAGCTCGCACGAAAGGGCGAGAGAGTTCGAAAGGAGAGCCATGGGAGCTCTGAATTAGGAAATGCGTCCCATCCTGCTGCATCGCAGTTATTAACGAGGCCGGACCGGCGGTATAACGGACGCGATGTAGGGGGGGGGGGGGGGGGGGGGGGCGTCCGTTGACTCGTCCTAATTAGGAGCCGGGCGCGCGCATCTACTACTCGCGCTTCAAGCGCTCGCTGGGGTAAAAACTCGTTAGTTTATTCCGGCTTAAAGCATGCAGCCTCACGTGTAGGCCGAAACGAGAGGCCTAAATAATAGAGCTCGGCTAGCGAAGTTCGAGGCGCAAGGGTTTGTTTCAGCTGGCCTGCCCGGGCTCGGGTGGCCGGAGTGGGGGGCTAACGAAGACTGTAGCGGTGGATGGCTCGGCAGGGATTTGCGCGAGAATATGCGAGTGGCCGAAGGTCTCAGCAGTTCGCGCTCTAGGAGAAGAAGTATCGACGCGAAAAAGTGAAGGCGCTCGTTGCGGCGAAGATTGCTTCTCTGTCGCGTTTCTATAGGAGGTGCACGAGGTTTTAAAATAACGTGGATGGTGACCTTGAGAAGATTGATGAAGGGATCACGCCAGATGGCTCAGATTCCCTTCTATGGACGCTGCGGAATTTCATAGCTCCTGGTTTCTCGTAATGGAGATAACCAACGCATTTGAGAGTAAAGCTTACGCGCAAGACAACAGAGTATAACACATGTTGGAATGCCATCTTATTTTGGCGCGATAAAGTCCATACTATCACGTTCGCTATAGAAGTTAGAACATGCGAGCCATATATAGTCAGAGCGTTTTCCGGGTAGAACTGACGGCGCTAATGTCAGACGCGCCTGAGAGAAAAGTATAAATAGGGTTAATTGATTTTCAGGTACCACGTGTCCTTCGTAAGTTTAGGTCAGAACCCTAACATATCGGTATTCATGGCATTTAGCATCAAAAAAGGTGGTAACTGCATTGGCCTTATGTTGTAATGAGGAAGGTGGAAAAAAAGAAGAGTATTTCAGTGCGATGATGAAGAGCACCCACGCGCGGTTATATTGCCGTTTGTTATGTCTTTTGACTTGTGTAGCGCTGTTCTAAGTAAATTTCAGTTGTAGCACAGGTATCCGTGATGTTTATGTATCCTCTACGTGTCCCGACACCGTCATCTAACTATACTCAGTGTATCGCTGTAAGTGTTGGTAAAATTAATTAAGTTCTGGGGTTTATGTTCCAAAATCACGATCTCATTGTGAGGCGAGCCGAAATGGGGAGGGTCTCCGAATTAATTTTGACCAGGTGGAGTTATTTCGTGTGCGCCCGGTGCATGGTGCACGGGCGCTTTGGCATTTCACACCCGTCGAAATGCGGCCGCACTTTGGTCCCGCGACGTCGTGCTTAGCAGCGCAACGCCATAGCCACTAAGCCACACGGCGGGTATAGGTGAGACTACAAGGGTCAGTATGGTTATATGTGCAAAATAACTGGCATTCAAAGCGAATTTCAATTGGAAATTTCTATTTGGTGTTGCTGCCTCCAAGCCCTTCCCTCCGACAGCGGCCACCCCTTTGAGACGAATTGTGTTACATCAGTAATTCTGGGGCCACCCACATCCCTTGGCGTCTGAAACAACGTCAGACAGCTTGCTCCGCGCGTTCTGGCAGCCAACAGCGCAGCAAGGGTGTTGCCCCATTGATTTGTTCTTGTGATTCTTTCACTCACGCGATAAAAGCAGCACGAACCAGAGCACGCCTGAAGAAATTACCTTAAGCTGACGCTTCCTACTTTTTTACACTCGTCCTAAGATTGGACGTCTTCCCTTCCATAGTATATTCTCGATCCCATTCTTTACCACCGGATAATGAGATTTTATCCAGCCTATCGCGCAACTTGCCACAACCATGCTATCGTCGTTTACCTTCAACGTGCCCGCATCGCAGGAGATATCAACCATGCGATCGCCTAGTAATGACCAAAAACACTGAACAAGAATCACTGCCCAAGCACTCTGTACAGATAGTCAACCAGCGAAGCTGAAACGTGCGACCCCAGTGTTTATCATTGCGTTAATCCCGATGGTTCATTAAACAACGGCTCGGTAGGCCGCCGGATCCTCGGTACAAAGTTCGTGCTTGGGCTCGGCTACACGAGCCTGTTCTTGTGCCCGGGCTGCAGCATCAGCAGGGAGTAGACGAGCTCATTCCCGTTTCTGTTCGCGGTGTTTTTGATCCACAGCTGCCTGATCCTAAGGAGTACATATGACGTGTGGCCTACGCATTTCGAAGCCAGAGAGAAACTGCTGCGCGTGCGCTCTGCTGCGACAAAGAACGACGTCACTACTGGCGCAGACAATCGCGCCCCTCTATTACTCTATTCTTTTCGCGCATGGGCAAGGGGTTGCGGCAGACGAGTTTTCGGCGTGCAGACGACAGACAGACGGATAAATTGGATAGTCATGTACAGCTTCGCTGTGAGAGAAAGACAGCTACCGCTGTTCAGGCGCTTTAAGGACATGAACGCAATCCAAGTTGCCCAGCACTATGTTGCGGTGCGTATTACAATTGTTTATCTCCTACACATACAATAAATTAGCCCAAGAGCCTCTGGTCTTTAGCTTCCCTACCTTAATCTATGGGCACTTAATCAACGGAGTGCTGGGGAAACTGCGTCGAAGACGAGCCGGTCGCGAGCGGATTCTGCAATGTCTACCGGCGATCGCAAGTAAAGAAGAAGGCTATAGTTCACGCCTAACAAGCTCTTACGACAGCTTTAAACGAACACCGTTAATGAAACAAATTGACGCGTTCAAGGCCTTCTAAAGCCTCTCTGCCGCCTTTGCGTCTCTCGCGACCATCAATTTTCTCTCTTTTCTCGTCCTGTCGCCGTATTAATCCTCCCCTCGTGGGGATCCAGCGGTGCATTCTCACAAGTGGAACTGCTTAGCTCGCAACACGGAACACGTGATCCCACCCTTCCGTCCCCAGCGGCGTTAAGCAGGGAAATCGGGGACGGAGGGAACCGGTAACCAGACACGAAAAGTTGAAAACTACAAAAACGCAAGCGACCCAAAACGCCAAGCAAGGATGTCGAGGCTCGTCCTGTCTGGTCGCAAGACGCCCGCTGCACTTAACGCCACGTCCGTATGGCTCGAGCCCTCGTCGGATGAAATTAAAGCTCACCCGGGTTCCTTTTCCGGCGGCACTTTTCCGACCCTCCACAGACTCCTATAATTTTTTATTATTATTACTATTTTATTTCGGTCTAAGCTTCGGCACAGACGCGTGGCCCGAGAGATTTAATTTGCCCGACCCGTCCCGCGATTGGATCCGGACGCGGGCAAAAAGAAAAAATTATAATAACGATAATGCAGCGCGCCTGCGGAAATGACATGTGCCGCTGCGGCCCGCTCTTTGCCGCCTTGTGTGGCAGTGCACTCTCCCTGTATGTGCGGCGTGCCGGAGGCAGCGGCCGTGAGAGAATGGGGAGAAATCTATTCATGCGCAGAACCTTTTCTTTCCGCGTGCTCCGCCTGCCTCCTCACCCTCACGTCCTCACACACATCTCTCTCTATCTCTCGCAAACGGCGACGCCGACGACGCACGCTTTCTTTATTAATCCCGCGAGCGTTCAGGTGGAAGAGCTCGTCATGGGGGCGCGAAAATCGCTTCTTTTGTGGCCCTGCACGTGGCCGACGGTATGGGCACTGTTCCGTGTACGAGTGTGCGTGCGCGCGCGTGTCTGTTTGTGCGTGCGCGCCCACTTTCTAGCTCCGTGTCAAAAGAGCCTTGCGCGCAGCAGTGTGGCCCGGAATGCAGAGCGAGCGTTGGTTTTCTTCGATCAATGCCACGTTGAAACAACCTCTGTTGGCTGCCGTGCGGAACGCCTTGTTTACGTCGCGCAGGCAACAAAATCGGCCAGCCTTTGCTACTGAAGCCGACTGTTGAAGGCCTGCTTTGGTCGTGTTGCCCTCTCGTAAGCACGCTTTGTTTAGACGTAGGTGACACACAGAGGCGTTCCGTACGTAGAGGCTGAGAGTCGAGCAGAGATAGGAGAGCGTACAACGCTTTCGGTGAAGAAAGTTCGAAGTTGCTCGAGTGCGTTTTTCCAACGAGTTTGATACCTCATTTATACTTCTGATTTTGGTGTTGAAAACAACTCAAAGCCCTTAGTAGTGATTTTGATACGCTAGAGCTCATTTTCAGTACTGCACATCTCAGCAAACCGATCGCTAATTAATTCATTACTATGCCAATATTGTTACTGAATTAATGCTTCGAAATAAATGCGCATTTTGTGCGAATGTACTCTCCAATGCTAGCAATAAATATAAACGAGTCTTTTTTTTTTTCGTTTTCTTGATGTGTAGTGGTGCTCGGCATTCTCGAAGTTATGGGCCATTTCTTTCTTGATATTGAGATATGCCGCGGTGAACGACTATCACATTCAGATGTAGTTTCCCAACTTCAGGCTAATGAAACGATCTTTGCTTCCCTTTCTTTATGCTTCTTGCATGCAGTATAACAGTAGTCTTCAATGTTTAGCAGTACTGTGTTAGAGAAAAGTAACCTGCACTTTTTCGACACAAACCCCGCATCCATATTTTCTTTCTTCTTCCCTGTCATGCAAAGAAGACTCTTGATAGAAAATTCAAAGTGGCTTGCGTAAGTACCGAATTCAACGACTGTTTTGGCTAATTTTCGTTGACAGATGGCATCAGTAGCTCCCGTTTAGTAGGACGAAGCTCACGTTAATCTCCCGTTCTTGAGACGCTTGCATTTCTTGTCGACTACACATGAGTCACAGTTTCGCAGTGGGCAGATGCAACAGAAAAAATGAAATGGTAAAATTGCAGTAACGATGCCCTTCACGATAAAAAAACAAAACGAAACGATCGCTGACGCAAGAAGTGATCTCGGAGAGTTGTGGCCCTATAAAGTTCGAGAGGAAGCCAGATTACGGGCGCGTTACAATGTATTCGCCTTAAAACGAAACTTTCCTGACAGAGCTGGCGAGGCATAAAAGATCACCGCAAGAACATACTAGGTCATGATAAGCGAAGGCGCGCCATCAAAAAAAAAAGAAAATACTAGCAAAGAAAAAACAAGAAATCGAGTACAGTGAAGATAAAACGACCATGAAACGCTTCAAGGGAATTCGGAGAGAAAAAATATAAAGAATATGGACAAAAAAACTGGCTATATTCCTCAGCGAGCGAGTGCGAAGCCGAGATGTATGTTTTATGAATGCGTCGCATAATAGCGGTAAATATATACCCGAATACGCCAACGCAGTGTCGCGCAGTAAAATGAATTACGGGAACATGAGCACCGCCGGCAGCGATGCGGGCGAACGAGGAAGGGAAATAATCAAGCAGGCTTACATTCGCGGAAAGACGAGATAAAGGAGGCTCTCTCGGCCAGAAAAAAGGAGAGGGAGAGAGAACGCTTCGCCGGAGATGACCGGAGCGGCGAAGATAATACGTGGCCATAAAATGCGATTACTAATTAAAACGGAGAGCGCTCTGCATTCGCTCGTATTTCCCGCGGATGCAGATTCACTGTTCTTTTTTTTTTGTCTGTGCATGTGGCTGTTTCTGCCATTGATTAAGGAATCCGTTCTCTGCCTCGATATCGGTACAAGGCGTCCCTGGTATCGAAAAACCAGAAGCACTGCCGTGTAGAAGGTGTTTCCTGTAGCTAATCTCGACTCGAGCAGAGACTGCGTTTTCTTGCCCCGCTTGGGGTCGATCACTATGTATACCAAGAATGGCAATGCAGAAAACAAGAATAAACCAGAGTAGAACTCTACATGCTCTAAACGCAAACTACATTGGAGACAAAGACCAAGTTATGGTGCAGACGCGATGTCAAAATGACATAGTATTAATACCCGTTTAAGCAATCCGTAAGCGATATGTTGTAGGGTCGAAATGACACAGACAAGGTGACGTCAACAGTGCTGCGGCCGTTCCTACTGTCTGTTAAAGAGTACTTCTTTTAACCCCTTGTTGAACGTATTCACGAATGCTCGCACCAACATCGCTGAATAGAAATTAAAAAGAAAAGTACAAATGTTTCGCCACGAAGGGGCAAACGTCTTTAAGAGGAAAGCGTTACCTGCTTCGCTTTGCCTTAGAAGAGTGTTGCGGCTTATGGTGACGTTAGGGCAAGGCACCCAACAAGCACATCGACGGCTACGTCAGGATGTAGGAATGGAGGAAAAAGGGTCTATTGGCTTAATTACAGGGCTCCAGTTACGGAAGCCCACCCCGTGCAGGAGCAAGTTAAACGTCCGAGTTCACATCAGGACCTTCTGTCCCAATGCACGAAAAGTCTCCGCTCTTAATACCGTTGTCTTCCCTAGACGAGACGACTGTAGGAATCTGAAGACTGTCTAGCAGCAAATCACAATCGTCGAATCCATCGCGATACAACGTCTATGATATCGTAACGCTCTACAGTAACACCGCCTCCGAAGCCCGATGGTATGGAATATGCGGCAGGATAGCACCCTGCGAATCCAAGGTCGCCGTCGTTGTTCAGTAGCATATCATGTTGCCCCCCCCCCCCCCCCCCCGCTCTCATCATTAGTTCAGGCTGTCATGTAGTGGTGGGGTTAGTGGCCTTTTGTGGACCCGTCAAGACTCGGTGTCCACGTTGCGTTGACATCTGGACAGGAGCTGGTGTATGGGGGCGTTTGCCTCGTGGCAAACGTCTAATTAGCGTCTTTGTGGTGTTGATAAGTAAAAAGAAGAACCCGCACGGTTGACGATCAGACCAACCATCTGTCACTGTTAGTAAATAAAGCTTATTGAACAAAACAATGAGTGAATGCCAAAATTGGTACTTGTGCTTTTCTGATGCTGCTTTATGGCACTTAAGAGCCTTTCAAGGAGATCCGGAACCGTTTGGCCAACCCGCTGTCATTTGCACGGCCTCACCGAAGTCCCGATTTCTTGACAGCGCTTCAAGCTGTTGTTGCGTTTCGCCTGCGACACGTGGTTTTGCCGGCGCGACTGCGGCGGGGCGGCAGACATTTTGGCCCGATCGTCGTCGCCGCAACACTCATCGCCAGGTGTTTCCAGGCGCGTCTGCGGCGATGCGACCGCCTAGGGATCCTCCTCGCATTCCAGTCATTGTGCCCGAAACAGGCGATGCCAAAGCAGGGATCTCATTCCAGTTATTGGGCCCGAAACAGGCGATGCCAAAGCAGGGATCTCGTTCCAGTCATTGTGCCCGAAACAGGCGATGCCAAAGCAGGGATCTCATTCCAGTTATTGGGCCCGAAACAGGCGATGCCAAAGCAGGGATCTCGTTCCAGTCATTGTGTCCGACCGGCAGCGCCACGACAGGGTGCTACGAGATCGTGCGCAGCGCCACGACGGGGTGCTACGAGATCGTGCGCAGCGCCACGACAGGGCGCTACGAGATCGTGCGCAGCGCCTCGACATGGTGCTACGGCATCGCTACGACAGTGTGCGTCACCATTAGCCCATTGTACATTCACGTGCTCGTCTTTTGAGGGGTTCCTTCTTGCCCTCAACTGCGAGAGTATAAAAACAGCTGCCCCCGGACGCCAAAAGGAGGGCTCCGATTTCTTCTGTTGAGTGAAGTGCTCTCCCGTCTCTCTACTTCGGTCAAACCTGACCACCAACTCTTTGCGATGTTAAAATAAACAAGTTGTTTCGTTGTTACCAGTCGACTCATGCTTTGCCGGGACCTTCGGATGCTTCCAGTTGTACCCCAGGCCGCCAGGCCAACGCTACCCTTGGGGCTTGCGACCCAGGTACAACCACGGGCGTCAGCGCCGAGTTCCCAACAGATCGTACCAGCAGTCAGATCCAAACACTGTCAAGCGAGCAGTGTGTCAAGGAATGAAGAAGGCTCTCGAGCTGTTGGTGACTTAATTGAGGTGATAAATTAGACGTGCATTCGTCCGTGGTTGCAGAACGAGTGTTTAAAGTTTTTTTTTTTTTTTTTTCTGTTGCTCACCGGTGCTTCAGGGGTAGCTTGAATGACTGACTCCTTGAACGCCTGTACACTCCTTTTCACCAGAGCCGCATCGTGGCATACTCATTTAAGAAAGGAAAGGTTGGCTTGACTGCCGAGAGAAAGAGAGAAAGACAAATGTGTGTGCGTGTACGTGTGCGTGTGTGTCTTAAATTAGTCGCCCCGTAACACTGTGAAACTGTAAAATCACTTTCAAAAGCAAATTCAGGCGCTTCGGGAAGTAACAAGAGAGTAATAGGTATGTCGATCAGTCATGTCCGTACTGTGGCTGCCCGTTGCGCCAGGTTCAGTAAGGAATTTCAATAGAACGAGGCCACATTTTTCTTACAGAACTAACGAACTATTAAATTAACGTCTGCTTTATTGCTTTGATACAGCTGATCCGTCGCTATCTGAGGCTCTCAGGCTGAGAGAAGCACTGAGGGAGTAGGCTGTGGATTATTGCCTTGTGTGCTTTGTAATAAGCGATAAGGAGCGCCCCACACAGTAATTTTTCAAACTTCGCCATCATGCGTGTGCCTCGAGACGTAGTTATTATTTATCGCTTCGGTGCATACTATACCCTCAGAGACTGAAGAGAGATAAATAGTACTAGGACCGTGTGAGGCTAACTGGTCCCTTCTTTCTCATTTGCTTTCCAGACATGCTGTTTTTAGGGAACGCTCTGTCGCACCAGTTTCTTTGTGATTCAGGACACAAATTATGCTGTATTAGGATTTAGGCTCCGAATTCCGCCCAGATTTACTGTCAAAGATTTTACCTCTCACTCTCCCAGTCAGTGCTGCAGCGAAGACTACTGCGCACGTGCAACACTGTGCCTGACGTCTCGAGCGCTCGTTACGACTGGCTGAAGCCACGCTCTCATTAACTGTCGCCGCGGTGACAGAATATAAACGAAGTCAGTGGCAGGAAGCGAAAGGCAGGAGGACGAGAAAGAATGAGGAAGAAAGAGGTCGTGTAACTCAACACGCCGTCACTGGGAGAGGCCACCTATCACACACGAGGACGACTCGAACTGAGGGCACCACAGGCTAAACTTGTTCGCTCTAACCGATATCGCACAAAACAGTGCAAGACTAACTTCACGTAACATCGCAGCAGCTATCGCGCCCATGGCTTTGCATTATGGGCAAAAATGCAACTTTCTTTTTTTCCGCGTACCACTGAATAATGTCTCGAAACTCTAGTCTTGTTTTAGTTATTATTTTGGGCAACGTCGTAAACTTTGAATGCCCCTCTTGTTGCCTTATTTGAGCAGTACAGTGAAGAATGAGGTAATCTATCGAATCGTCGTTAAACCACAGCCTGGTGCCTGCACGGAACTAATAAATACCACTGTTCCAACTCCCTTGTTTTTTTCCTAGGTCATTAAACATACGGATGTTCTTCAGGCGATATTGCTGTTCAAAAAGTATTATACTAATCTTTTTCTCGCTTTCTTTGTAAAACATGCTTCTCCTGTATAGAGAACAAATATTATTCAAAAAGAAAGTTCACGAAGTAACGTCCGAGTTTGTGAAACAGTTGCAAAAACTCCATTATTCAGTTCGCGCCCATTCCCTACCTTCAGTATTAGCAGCATCTATATAATAAACGCCGCAGGCACGCACATTCTTGAAACAGTTTCGCCCGAAAGCAAGCGCATTATGGCGCCGTGCGTCGCAATAATTTCGTTTCTGCAAACAATCTTCTTACGTCGCGCACGCGATGCGAAATCTGCTTATACTGTGTTCCCACATAAGCGGCTTCGACGTTTTGCTGCGCCGGCCAATACGGATGCCCTCTTTTTTTTTTTTTTCTTTCACAGGAATGGCTGCATATATAAGGCACGAGGCATCGCTTTGCCAAGCGAATACTCCTTTCCCCGACGAAGTTGGATTTGCAGCCACACCGTGCATGCAATACAGGCTGTACAACACATCTACGGCGATATATATATATATATGCCACCTGTCTCGCAGAGATGCTAACGCCGCAAGCCTCCTTTCGGCTGCAGCCTTTATTGTCTTTCTTGCCTTTACTTCGTTCTTCGCTTGCCTTAGAGTCGTCGTCATCGTAACGTCTTAGCGAGCGAAAGTATACGTTTTCTTGCGCTTGCCCTCCCCGTATACGAAGCGGCTGAAGTATGCGATGCGTCGCGGGAATAAATTTCCCTCCCAGCTCCTCTGGCGGCACCTGCGATCCTTCAATTTCGCACCGCACGGCCGCAGCGCTGAATAATTGAACGCGTCCCCCTCGCTTCCCCCCCCCCCAGTACCCTCGTTTGCCACCCACGAGTCGCACGGCTCGGCGTCGCAACGACAGCAGCGCGCCTCTGGTCGATCTCTGAGTCGCTCATTCGCTTTCTGATGCTACGCTAGAGGGGGAACGGGGTGGGAGGCATTTCTCCGTCGTTTATGACGAGAAGGGCGAAGATATAAATGATTCCGGAATTCCCAGGCACCACGTTGTGCGCCTTCTGTCGGCGGCGTTCTCATTGGTGTTAGGCCCACCGACTTTCTTTTAATGACGTTGCGTAATGGGAAGGGGGAAAATTATTTTTGCTGCGTATCCTGTGAAGGAAGATAACAGCTCAAAGGCCAACCTGTTTCAAACTGTGTTGGCAACGAAACCGCACGTAAGGCATGTGCGCATAAAACTGCCACGCACGATCACTTCGACATTCTGCCAGACAAGCGGAATCAACGGTGGCAGTGAGAAAGTGTAAACTTCGGCTCGTCGGTTTACATACTCGGGCGTTCAACGCGGGAAAACAAGACGGACCACTAAAGAGACGCACCGCGAGGCTTCCCTTAAGCACCTTAATAGAAAAACAAAAAAATAAACGAAAGTGTGCTAATTATATTGTTATAGGGAGATCGACAGAAAAGGGAGTTTATTTACACTGTGTACGAGGAGACTAAAAGTGGGGCAGCAACAACAAAGATGGTGGACGGTAGATCTCACTTCTTCCTCGTTTAGTCTGCTCTACGCTTCACCATGATCTTCTATATCCGCAGGAAAATTGTCTCAGACCACTACCCTCCGGCGGCGAAAGCACCGACTTGGTGCAGGGGAACAAAGGCTACATTAAAAAGAAAAGTATCGAACAAGGTATTAAGGGGTTTCCGAGGCAGGCTTAAGACGATCAACGTGCACAATGTCCGTACAGGGATGAGCAGCTGATGATAAAGGCAGCAGTGGAGCGATTTCATAAGTGACATCGGTCACTTGGCGGCACGCGCGATGTGTACCGATATATTCGAAGTTTGTCAGATAATCCGACACGTCGTGTTAGGAGGCGCTGGAAGATGAGAGATTGGGGGACAAAGTGGGTAGTCCTGTGATGCCTGTTGCAGCGCGACTGCTGGTGAATTTTCGACCCAGAAAATCGAGCGCGAGCGACTTGACGAGCATGGTCGGCATGGGCAATAATCTTTCGGGCATATTCAATAGGCGGGCACCCAGAAGGCACCAGGGTGTCCATTGGTAATGCGGGGTTCCGACTGCATAGTAAAATAGATGGCGAATAACCAGCGGCCTAACGCCTAGAAGGGTTGTACGCGAATGTCAAAAAGGGTAACGCAGCGTTCCAATCCTGGTGGTTGCGAGACACATACATGGCTAACATATCGGTAAGTGTTCGGTTCAGGCGTTCTGTCAAGCAATTTGTCTATGGATGGTAAGCCGTAGTCAATTTGTATTACGTCGCGCAAGATTTTCGAATGTCATCGATCACCCTCGATAGGAACTGCGACAGGGCGGAGGACCACAACCTTCCTATCCCGACGTGGGTGCGGCCCGCGACGGCTACGGGGACTCCCTGAAAAGGGAGGTACCCTAACGCTGTTCCTCAGGACCATTAGTAAAGTTCTTTGTCTGTCTGTCTGTCCCTCACCCAATCTGCTCTTTTTTTATCCCTTTACGTTACGCCCATCATTCTATTTCCATAGCTCGTTGCGGCGTCCTCAAATTAAGTAGAACCCTTTTGTAAGCCTCCAGGTTTGTGCCCCGTACGCGAGTACTGGTAAGACACAGCTGTTATACACTTTTCTCTTGAGGAATAATGGCAACCACGAGCTATTATTATGGAAATGGAAAGTAGGGAAACGCAGGGCATTGCCAGAGCATATGGGATAAGGAGCAGTACGCCTCCCCACAGTCTGGACAGTGGGGTTGTGCATTAGGCGCAAGATGACTGAATCGGCCCCTGGAGGGGAACGACCCCGTTTGTAGCATGCGAAATACCGACGATTGTGGTCTATTAAGTTTAGGGTGTGGTAGTGGAAAGGCCCGTCGAGCGAGTTGGTAATGTGCCAAGATTTCATGGAAGGTGAGAAGTGAATCCCTGTACAGTCCTAAGTCGCCGCCCGTGAGTCCACCTGAACAAATGCGAGTTAATGACATCTTAGTTGAAATCAAGAAAATGAATTGGGGGGGCGGGGGGGGGGGGGGGGGCAAGACATGTAATGAGGAGGGAAGACAACCGATGGTCATTAAGGGTTACGGACTGGATTCCAAGGGAAGGGAAGCGTAGCAGGGGGCGGCAGAAAGTTAGGTGGGTGGATGAGATTAAGAAGTCTGCAGGGACAACATGGCCACAATGAGTACATGACCGGGCTATTTGGAGACCTATTGGAGAGGCCTTTGCCCTGCAGTGGGCGTAACCAGGATGATGATGATGATGATGATGATGATGATGATGATGATGATGATGATGATGATGATGATGATGATGATGATGATGATGTATAATAGCTCGTGCAACCGATAGCGACGCAGTTGGCCGACATGTCACGTTCGTGGGGGCAAGTAACACCACCGGGGGCTGCCCGAGCTGTGCAGTTTGTTTTCCAACCACGGAGATGGCGCTCACGACGCGCCGCCCCGGCCGGTCTCGGCGCATGCGCAGTAGTACTTTTGCAAGTGGTCAATAGCGACATCGACAGTTCGCACACAGAGGGGTATTGGGTATTTCCGAACTGCTCTAACTTTTCAGCTTCGATAACTTCGCCAGTGAGGCAACCCTTGTGCCGCTCAAAATTTTCCACATTAAGGAAGGGAAGCAGTAACCTGCTTTTACCTGATCAGCAGTTACCTGATAATGCACAGGCGCGCTTTACTCTTGAGGGCGCAGGATAACAATGCCAACTGTTTGGTTCACTGCTTGAAACTAAGTGACCTATAACCTCGCCGAGTTATTGTGCTATTCAGTCTCTCTATCGCACTGCGCCGGGACCCTAAACGATGCCACTTCTGCGTCATACTCTTACACACTACTATGAACATCGGCTTATCTGCATTTGATGACCGGCTTCTGTGTCCCGACCTTGTGCGGCGGCGCGTTGCTGTTCTGTTCGTGGCAGACTCGCCACCGGCGTTAGCTTCGTCCCGTTGAGCTCGCCGCGCGGCTCATCTTCCTTCATCGGAACTTGTTGGGAACCCATTCTCTGTGCACAGCTTATTCTTATATTCGCCTTCCACCTGCACGAGCAAACGCGTGCTTTCATCATCGTGTAGCTAACTGTAGCTATAGCGCCAGCTGTAGCTAACTGCTACAGGCGGCGAGGCTGTGCTCGTGTCATTGCCTGTACTGCAACTGCCTCGTTAATTCAAACAAGCTTCGCTTCATTTACATCCCTATACACTGACTTGAACGGCGTGCTATTAAAGCGAAACTTTCTTTGCCATTTTCTGCCACTTTGCGTGTGCACTGTTTCCTAGTCGACAACTAACTACTTGCATCACTAGGTTAGTGCCAAAACAGACAGCCTGGGCCACTAGCTATATGCCCACTATAGGCCAATGTCTCGTCATGTGCCTCCGGGCATGGGCCCGAATCGACAAACCGAACATGATGCAAGAAATGACGAAGTCTCGTATTTAGCCCCACATGCTTCGCTTCTCACCACTTTGATGAGTGAACAACAGCACGCAGGACAAGAACAGAACAGAGAAGATGCGAGGGGATGAGTTCGCTCGGTGCATTATCTGCAGTCATGACACGACGCCCCTGCAAACCGTGTTAAACGGTGTTATTTGAACACGCATCGGTGATTACGAACACTTAAATTTCGGTGGATGCGTAATGCAGTGAAAATGCGCGCACTTATAGTGTATTTCTGTTCCGTTTAAATGGAGGCCGCAGCTGCGTCGAAACGTTTGCGTCATTATGTTACGCTTTTGTGATCGCGTTAAATTTGAATAAACACTGCATTGCATTTCCGTCATTTGCGTTACATGTGCATACATTTACATTCAATTCGCACCATTCTGTGCAAGCATTCCATCCGTTAGCGTTCCTTTTGCGTATCATTAGCTTTAACATCTAGACAAAAATCACAGAAAGCTTCGCTTAACACCGATTCCCGCATAAGCGCGAAATTTGCCATCCTAAGATTCTTTTTGAAATGCGGTGTACCATTCCAGCTGTAGTGTGCCAACAACTGTCAGAACAAAATTGGGGTTGTTTAATTATCTTGCGTAAGCCTCAGTGCAGGCACATAAACGGTATGTTGTATAGCGGCGCTACTATCGCCTCCAGAGCCGGTGAAGAAGCCGGCTCACGTGCGGGGGAGCTCGAGAATAGACCAGGCCTGCGCGCTCGACGTGAGTGGTCCCAGTAGCTGCCGCTACCCGAGATCCCGCGCCACCATGGCTGGTGGGCCTAAATAAAACGTGGCTACGCTGACTTCCCTTCGCGCCACTTCCCACAAATTGGTGACCCGAACGACCTCCCACAAGGTCACCGATTTCAGCGTATCTTCTTGTGTATAAGAACATAGGTTGAAATCAGTGAACGTCTTCGCCATGCAACGTAATCTTTATTTACCGTTAAATAATTCAGTACAAACTCCAACCGCCGACGTCAAAATCTACGACGCCCATGCCACCTGGTGCGAGAACTTCCCATTGATGGCTCCGCATCGTCTTTCCTTCCTGCGTATTTCCTCGGTTGCGAACTTAAGCCTCCAGAGGCAGCTTAATGTTTCTTTGTGAGCACCTTAAAGTGCGCGCCTTAAGAAAAGAAGAAAGCGAAAAGAAAGCGTGCCTTATTCTTTCGCCGCTAAGTACGTCCTCATGAGTGTACACGGCATGGTACCTAAGGTGAAGCGCGGAGTAAGGAAAGGCGATCACACGCAGAAGACTTGCGTTTAAAGGCTTCTGCGGTTAGTGGTGCCGCCAAAAAAAAAAAAAACTGGCTCTTGTGTAACGCAACTTGCTTTCCACGATAGTCAAACGACTAACCTCTTCATAACCTTTTAGTTGAGCGCAAGCTAGCAAGCAATTTCGTGGATCGAAAAGTCCGCGCGCCCGCATGAGTCATGTGGCAAGCATTAGTGCGGTCTTAGAGAGAGCTATATATACGATTGAATCGCCGCGGCCCCCAGACGATAGAGAATAAAAGACAAACGAGTATTTTCCACTTTGCCGCGTATCGCGCTACAAAATACGAGTCTTAGAAGGATAAAATTTCAAACGTGAGCCGGGTTTTCTTTCCCTCTCTCTCTCTCATATGGAGTCTTTTTGGGAGTAAATAATTGAGCTTGTAGTTTTCTTGTTCATATTGCCTTCGTTCTCGCTCTCTCAGAAGTAGAGAAAAAAGAAAACCGCATTTTCGGTTACATAATGCAAATGCTGCTAGATATGAAATTAATAGACCGTCTAGTTGCTACGTGGAAACATTATATAGGCCTTCGGGTCCTCGTTACTTTGGGCGTAGAGAAGCGGATGCAGAAAGCGTGAGAAAGAGCAGAAATATGAAAGACCATTATCGCGCATTTATCCGGCATAGCCCAAACTCCTGCATATTTCATAACCTGCACTCACGGCTTACGTCTTTCTCCCTGGCATATAGGCATACATCTTTTAACGCCGAGCTCTTACAGTGAGCAAAATATCCTGCGTATCATGTGCTTTTAGTGTTCCACTCAGCGGCACTGCACGTGTAAGGGGGCAGAGCGGGCCAAAGTACGAGTGGCAGCATCGGTGACGAGCGCGGTGGCATGGAGGGAATTTCGGGGAAACGAAAACAAAACGCAAGAAATAGTGAAAGCCCACTTGTCTAACCGGATCAGCTTAAACTGCATTCGGCGCAACAAGCGAGACAGTGGAGTCCGAAGCCACACATCCGAACAGACAAAGCGTCACTTTCTGAGAACACACTGTATAGAGACGGCGGTATATAAGAAGAGAGAGAGAAAAAAGGACTAGGGAAGAAAGAAGGCAAGTTAAGCTGCGGTTTTGCTGAACACGTCCCCCAGAGAAGCCGGTGTATATATCAGCGGCCGCGCACCTTGCCCGCCCAATCCTCGTAGTTCAACGATGCGAACCACTCGGAACCGCGCGCGCGCGCTGGTCGGTCGAGCCGAAAAGAACGGGATCAGGGCTCCGAGGGGGGGGTTTCGTGTCCGCTGGACGGCTAAGCGAGCGGCGTCGCCAAAAACTTGCTGTTGCTACCATGCTGCTGCTACTGCTGCCACGTGTGGATGGTGTGCATCTTTCTCTTTTCTTGTGTCACGGGTTGCTGGGCTTGAAAGGAGGCTTGTGCACTGCCCTCGAGCATGGGCGTCCGTACCGTTCGATACTGTATGTTTATGGACATGTACAATAATAACTAGTGTGCGACGGGTGCCCGCGACGCTTGCCGAGCGCTTTAACCATCTGCAGAAACATAGGCTTTGATGTCAGTACGAGTGTGAGCAGGGAGCCATGAACTGAAAGCTCGTTCGATGTATATATGCCACGCACCGAAGTTTGACGCTGACCCTTGAAAGATGGACACCCAAGTGGATAGGACGCCGCATCTCCCGCCTGGTTGCAACTTCGGCCCACAGATGCAAGGATGTATGGCGAATTTAGCGCAGTAGTACTGATCTGTTAACAGGGTCGGTGTGTGCGGGAGGGTGGCGGTGAGAAAGCGATGTTGGAAGATGAAATACTCTTTTAAAGTGTCTCGTCCTAAGCGAATGACATGCCTAGGTGGTAAAGGCGAGGACACGGGAAGCACCTGGAGCTGATTTGCGTTTCGGTCCAGGCAACGGTACGTGTAATCTGGTATCCAACACGTCCCACGCTGCGAACACGGAGCGAAACCTGCGCTTAACTGCGTGCACATTGATGAGTTCAAGCGTCGCTCTTTGCTTCGACTTGCATGGTTTCATAGCAATCGTCAATAGAACGAACCTTTCTTTCTTCATAGGATGGTTTAAGTTGTGCGATAACACAGGCGTAAAACCCGTAAGGGTTATTTATTTATTTATTTATTTATTTATTTATTTATTTATTTATTTATTTATTTTGTAAAGAAGAAGAACGGCGAACTAGACAGGCCCGTCGTCATCGTTTGCCTCGCTGCCAGTTCACCCATAGAGCTGAGCTCTCTTTGCTGCAGTTGCGTTTCTGGCTGCCGCTCGACGACTCCAACAAACCTCGCAAGAATTTTTTCAAGATGTCTAGTTACCCGCTTGCTGTACTATGTTAGAGCATACACGAGTGCTGGCAATGACAATCAGTAAGTGGTACCAAGCAATAAATTACAGTTGTCGATTATCCGTGGAAAAAGTCTGTATTTAAATATGCCGGTGCGTGTAGGTCCTAATACTGATCCACAGGGATCAGTATTAGGACCTACACGCACCGGCAATCTATATAAATTAATATAGATTGCCGGTGCAATCTATATTTTTTTCATCTGTCTATATAAATAATCTATATAATTAATCTCAATCTATATAAATCCATATAGATTAATCTATATAACTTTTTTAAATCTATGTAATCTATATCTTTAGTCTATATCTATTTAATCTAAAATTTTAATATATATAAATGACATTTTTTCCTGTGTCACTCCAAATGTTGTACTGAGATTATTTGCAGACGACTGCGTTGTGTACACTGCGGTTCGTTCGCAAGATGGCCAAAATTATTTGCACTTACCACTGACTAACATTGATTCTTGGCGTAAAACTTGGGACATGAAAATAAATGTAAGCAATACGTCATCTGTCACCATAACAAGGAAAAGAAAGCCCATCTATTTTACTTACCTTTTATCAGGATCTGCTGTAACGCGTAATAATGAAGTAAAATACTTGGGGGTAACATTTACTGAAATTGTCAGCTGCACCCGCGCATGTAAAACTAAACGCTTATATGACTCTAGTAAGACCCATTCTTGAGTACAGCGCCATAGTTTGGAACCCCCATCAGTCTTATCTGAAAAAGAAACTTGAAAGAATTCAAAGCCTAGCACTCCGTTTTATTTATTCCCAATACTCCAGCTACGATAGCGGGACACTTCTCCGTAAAAGGGCTAGCAGCTCGACGTCAGAATGCCGACGACTAACTGCATATATGAAATATTTTTTCCTGTTATATCATGATTGCATCAGCATAACTAAAGATGCGTACTTAAAGACACCTCACGACCGCTGCAAAAGAATCAACCACGACATGTGTATACGTCCATTTGCTGCTAGATGTGATTTATTCAAATTTTCTTTTTTTCCTCGTACCAGAGAACTATGGAATAACCTGCCCCGCCATATTGTGAATGATGTGTGACTTGATGTTTTAGTTGCAAATGTTGAATCTTTCTTTGAAAAGCAGCCCCTTTTGAAAATCTGTTGTAGCTATAGCTTTCTTGATTATGAGTCATGAATTGTATGATTCTACAGCTCTGCACACTTTTGATTCGATTATTTATATAACTTATGTGTCTTTTCATTCATGTTCCGGAACACCAAACCTGTTGTACCACCTATTGTTCATTCCACTCCTGTCAGAGTCTGAGAAAGGCTCACAGTATTATTAAATAAATAAATAAATAAATAAATAAATAAATAAATAAATAAATAAATAAATAAATAAATAAATAAATAAATAAATAAAACAAGGAGGGAATTCGCGTGACGAAGCATGGTGACTTCGTGTAAAAAAAAAATTGGCTGGCGAATTGGAGAGTTAGCATAATGACTGACCAGTGACCTTAACTACTGTTTGGGATCGGACTCGCTGGTACGATCGGTTGGGAACTCGGCGCTGACGCCCGTGGTTGTACCTGGGTCGCAAGCCCCAAGGGTAGCGTTGGCCTGGCGGCCTGGGGTACAACTGGAAGCATCCGAAGGTCCCGGCAAAGCATGAGTCGACTGGTAACAACGAAACAACTTGTTTATTTTAACATCGCAAAGAGTTGGCGGTCAGGTTTGACCGTAGTAGAGAGACGGGAGAGCACTTCACTCAACAGAAGAAATCGGAGCGCTCCCTTTTGGCGTCCGGGGGCAGCTGTTTTTATACTCTCGCAGTTGAGGGCAAGAAGGAACCCCTCAAAAGACGAGCACGTGAATGTACAATGGGCTAATGGTGACGCACACTGTCGTAGCGATGCCGTAGCACCATGTCGAGCACGATCTCGTAGCACCCTGTCGTGGCGCTGCCGGTCGGACACAATGACTGTAATGAGAGGATGGTCCCTGCTTTGGCATCGCCTGTTTCGGGCACAGTGACTGGAACGAGATCCCTGCTTTGGCATCGCCTGTTTCGGGCACAATGACTGGAATGAGATCCCTGCTTTGGCATCGCCTGTTTCGGGCACAATGACTGGAATGCGATGATAATCCCTGCTTTCGCATCGCCTGGTTCTGGCACAATGACTGGAATGTGAGGATGATCCCTAGGCGGTCGCATCGCCGCAGTCGCGCCTGGAAACACCTGGCGATGAGTGTTGCGGCGACGACGATCGGGCCAAAATGTCTGCCGCCCCGCCGCAGTCGCGCCGGCAAAACCACGTGTCGCAGGCGAAACGCAACAGACCGCCCCGCCGGGGGAAGGAGATCCCGATGGACAGGGGACTGCATCCGCTGTCCGGAGGGATGTCGCTCGATGATGCTCATAACCGAAGTCGGGCGTCCCTCGACGTTTCTTGAGCGCAGCGCACAGAGAAGGCCTCGTTCTCTCGTTCAGGTTCGCACGGGACACTGCAAAGTGACTTCGGGAGAGTTCACATTTTTGTTCTCGTTCCCGGCAAGCGTTAGAACTACGCTGAAACTCAACCGCTCAGTCAGCAAGCACGGCACAACCCTCACTAAGCCCTGCCAGGCTCTTTCCCCTTTTTATACCACTGCCTAGTTCCTTACAGTAGTCTAGCATCACTCAGAACGCGTCCACAAATTGAAAAATTGCACTAGAAAGCATATCATCACTTTGAAACACTAAACAAAAGCAATATGTTAAAAAAAAATCCTGCCTCAGGAAGAAAACATCAGTAACAAACAATTTTGAGGCTGATTCCTACGTTAGGGGCTTCGACTTAAGCCATCGGCGTTACCGTTGAGACTCCCCTTTTTGTAACGCACCTCAAAGGAATATTGTTGTAAAGCGAGGCTCCAGCGCAGGAGGCGGCCATTTTTGGGAGAGATGGTCTGCAGCCATTGGAGAGGGCAGTGATCCGTCTCAATGATAAACCTCGAGCCGGCTAGATAGCATGACAATTTCTGAACGGCCCACACGAGACATGCACACTCTTTCTCGGTGGCGCTATACGCCTGCTCACGACTGGTCAGCTTACGACTAGCATACAGGACGGGGTGTTCTACTTCTCCATTTTCCCGTTGGCACAGTACAACGCCCATGCCTCGCTCACTAGCATCGCACTGAACAATGAACCCTTTTGTATAGTCTGGCGATCGTAGCACAGGCTGGCTTGTTAGGGCACTCTTTAGGGCGCTAAAAGCTCTTTCCTTGGTCTCGTCCCAGACGACTGTTTGAGGCTCTGTCTTTCTTAGAGCATCCGTCAGGGGAGCCGCGATATCAGAGTACCTAGGGATGTACCTCTGATAGTAGCCGGCGACACCCAAGAACGACCGAATATCGGTCTTGGTGCGCGGTTGCGGAAAGTCTCGCACAGCGGCCACTTTTATTTCAGAGGGGCGGCGACGACCCTGACCAATCACGTGACCGAGGTAGACAACCTCGGCCTGTGCTATCTGGCACTTAGGAGCCTTGACTGTCAAGCCCGCTTCGCGCAGGCGGGTTAGCACTGCCCGCAAGTGTGCCATATGCTCAGACCAGGATGCGGAGAATATCGCTACGTCGTCTAGATACGGTAAAGCGAATTCTTGCTGTCCCCGTAACACTTTATCCATGAGGCTTGAAAAACAGTATGGCGCGTTCTTCAAACCAAAACTCAACACTTTAGGACGGAATGTTCCCATTGGTGAAATGAACGCCGCATACCTACTAGCCTCTTCTGTAAGTGGAACCTGCCAATAACCCCTGACAAGATCTAGGGTGGAAATAAACTGAGCGCTACTAACTTTCTCAAGGCGCTCCTCGATGTTAGGGATCGGATAAATTTGATCCTTAGTGATGGAATTAAGCCTGCGGTAGTCGATGCAAGGACGAGGTTCCTTGCCCGGTACCTCAACTAAAATCAAAGGGGAGGTATAATCACTCTCACCTGCCTCAATAACACCGAGCTGTAGCATTTTCTTTACCTCAGCCTCCATAATATCGCTCTGGCGGGGTGACACCCGATACGCCTTGGATCGTACTGGCTCTGGGGAGGTAAGTTCAATATCATGAGTAAGTACAGAAGTCCTACCAGGCCTCTCAGAGAACAGACCTTGAAACTCTTGTAATAGCTGGTGTAGTTCGGTTTTCTGCTCGGGCGACAGCGGTGCTTTACTGATAAGGTCACTAATGACTTGACCGGTGTCTTCCCTGTTCGTCACTGAGCCTAGTCCCGGAAGCTCGACCGGAAGCTCTTCAGGAACGTTTACCATCATGCACACCACTGCTTCCCTTGGTCTATAAGGTTTGAGCAGATTACAGTGGTAAACTTGCTGTGCTTTCCGCTTTCCTGGCAGACTTACCACGTAGTTAACGTCCGACAGTTTCTGAACAATTCGTGCTGGGCCCTCCCACTGCACGTCTAGTTTGTTGTTTAGCGATGTGCGCAATATCATGACCTCATCGCCAACCTCAAAACGACGGGCCCTGGCTGTCCGATCATAATAAACCTTGGCCCTCTGCTGGGCCTTTGTCATTGCTTCACCTGACAACTCCTGTGCCCTTCTTAAGCGTTCGAGGAGCTTAAGTACGTACTCCACCACGACTGGGTCGTCGCCCCTACCTTCCCATGATTCTCGAAGCATGCGAAGCGGAGATCGAAGCGAGCGACCGTACACCAGTTCAGCTGGCGAAAACCCCGTAGCCGCATGCGGCGCGGTTCTTAACGCAAACATCACCCCAGGCAGACACAGCTCCCAGTCAGTTTGATGTTCAAAACACAAGGCTCTCAACACGCGCTTCATGACGGAGTGGAGCTTCTCAACGGAATTCGACTGTGGGTGGTACACTGAGCTGTGTAACAGCTTTACCCCACACCTTTCGAGAAAAGTTGTCGTCAAAGCGCTAGTAAACACTGTGCCCTGATCTGATTGGATTTCCGCAGGGAAACCAACTCGCGCAAATATGGACAGTAGTGCATTAACTATCTCAACTGAGCTGAGTTCTTTAAGCGGCACTGCTTCAGGGAACTTTGTCGCTGGGCAGATCACAGTCAAAATGTGTCTGTACCCCGTGGCTGTTACCGGCAGAGGTCCCACAGTATCAATAACGAGCCGTCTAAAAGGCTCCGTAATGATAGGTACCAATTTCAACGGCGCCCTTGATTTGTCCCCTGGTTTGCCCACCCGCTGACAAGTGTCACATGTCCTCACGAAATGGTCTGCGTCCCGAAAACACCCTGGCCAATAGTACTCTTGCAAGAGACGGTCCTTAGTTTTCTTAACTCCTAGGTGTCCGGACCACGAACCCCCATGCGACAAGCGCAACAGATCCTGACGATAGCATTGAGGCACGATCAGCTGATCGAACTCCACTCCTCTTCGGTCTAGATACTTCCGGTACAGGACTCCACCTCTTTCCACAAAACGCGCAGTTTTCCTGGCGATACCTTCTTTGACATTGCAGCGCACGTTTTCCAGGCTGCCATCCTTTTTTTGCTCGGCTATCAAAGCCGACCGGCTGACTTTTAGCAACCTATCAAGTCCGTCTGACGTAGGCGCGATGAGCAAATCAGTAGATAGCTCTTCTAACTTTCCCGAATCGGGATTTTCCTCTCCAGTATCTGGCGCCTTTAACGTTACAGACTCAAGTTTATTCAGTTCGGGCGTGCTCTGAATATCAGCTTGCTGCGCCTCTGACCCTTTTTCGTTGTTTGATAACGTCGGCCCCGCAACTACCGCCTTTGCAGCGAGCTCCCGAACCTTCGACCTGGTTAAGGCCTGAACACTAGCTTCACCAAACAAAAGCCCCTTCTCGCGCAGGAGGTGATCGGACCTGTTTGAAAATAGGTACGGGTACTGGGGTGGCAGCATAGATGACACTGCCGCCTCCGTCTCAAGCGCTCCGAAAGGTCCTTCAATAAGCACTTTTGCTACCGGCAGACACACGCTATGAGCTTCCACGGCTTGCTTGATCCATGCGCACTCGCCCGTGAACATATGGGGTTCTACGTAAGACGGGTGAACTACATCCATCGTAGCTGCGGAATCGCGAAGCACTCGGCACTCTTTCCCGTTTACGAGGAGGTCTCGCATGTAAGGCTCGAGAAGCTTCATGTTCTCGTCAGTGCTGCCTATTGAAAAAAACACAACTTTTGGTGTTGTTTCCGGACACTGCGCCGAAAAGTGACCCGGCTTCTGGCACGTATAACAAACGCCCGCTCGCCTCATCTCGAACCGCTTTCTGCGTTTGGCTGCCGCCGTCTCTTTACGTTTGGTCGGACTGCTTTCGCTCGCATCCGCACTACGCGTGTCCCCCTTTAATCTCATGGGTGTGAACTTCGGCCTCTCAAACTTCGAGCCAAATTCACCCTTTTGACCGTCCTTAGCTCCGCGAGCCCGACGCGTCACAAACTCCTCGGCTAGCTCAGCGGCTTTAGCCACCGTACAAACGTCTGGCCTATCCAAGACCCAGTATCGCACGTTCTCCGGTAACCGACTATAAAACTGTTCTAGCCCGAAGCACTGCAGAACTTTATCGTGGTCACCAAACGCTTTCTCTTCTTTGAGCCACTCCTGCATGTTCGACATAAGCCTATACGCAAACTCTGTATATGACTCACTTTTGCCTTTCTCATTTTCCCGAAACTTCCGACGGAACGCCTCCGCAGACAGCCGGTACTTTTTTAGAAGACTCGATTTCACTGTGTCGAAATCCTCTGCCTCCTCTCTATCCAAGCGAGCGACTACGTCGGCCGCCTCGCCGGGTAACAAAGTGAGCAAGCGCTGTGGCCACGTTTCCCGAGAGAACCCCTGCTTCTCGCACGTTCGCTCAAAGTTAACCAGGAACAAACCAATGTCCTCTCCAAGCTTAAACGGCCGCATCAGGTCAGTCATTTTGAACAATACTCGTTCTCCTGCACCGTGTGCCTGACTTCCATTACGAGCGCGTTCCATCTCTACCTCGAGACGCTTCATTTCCAAAGCGTGTTCGCGCTCTTCTTTTTTCTCTTGTTGCTCTCGCTCTTTCTGTTCTTTACGTTCACGCTCTTCTTTTTCTTTCTGTTCTTTAAGTTCGCGCTCCTGTTTCTCTTTTTGCTCTTTAAGTTCGCGCTCCTGTCTTTTTGACCTCTCCTCAATAGTCTCAAGGCATTCCGACAGCTCGTCATCCTCAGCCTCTAACTCAAGAATAGCCTTTAGCAGTTCAGGTTTTCTTAGTTTGTCTGAGACATCCAGACCCAACTCTCTTGCAAGCTCCAACAATTTCGGTTTGCGCAACGACTTCAAATCCATGGCTGCTCTGAATGCTGCTTTCTCTACTGCTTACTATTGTCTTGCCGCAAACTAACCCGGCAGCAACGACAACCACAATTACCAGCTCTGTTTCTGACACTAACAAAAAGCCTGGCAAAGCTCAGAAGAAGAAAGTCCCGCACTCACCAAACCTCGCAGGCAGGAATTCCACGCAGTCGTTCCGCTGCAGGCAACCAGTCGTCACACAGGGCTCGTTGCACTGCTCCCGGATCGTCGTTGAGCTGCTCAGCATACAGTCAACTGCATCTCTTCGCTGCTGGCCTCCGTTGTCGCGATCTCACCGCTGGCAGACAGTTGTCTGAAGTCGGAGGCGATCTCACAGCTGCCAACCAGATGTTTGGATCGGACTCGCTGGTACGATCGGTTGGGAACTCGGCGCTGACGCCCGTGGTTGTACCTGGGTCGCAAGCCCCAAGGGTAGCGTTGGCCTGGCGGCCTGGGGTACAACTGGAAGCATCCGAAGGTCCCGGCAAAGCATGAGTCGACTGGTAACAACGAAACAACTTGTTTATTTTAACATCGCAAAGAGTTGGCGGTCAGGTTTGACCGTAGTAGAGAGACGGGAGAGCACTTCACTCAACAGAAGAAATCGGAGCCCTCCCTTTTGGCGTCCGGGGGCAGCTGTTTTTATACTCTCGCAGTTGAGGGCAAGAAGGAACCCCTCAAAAGACGAGCACGTGAATGTACAATGGGCTAATGGTGACGCACACTGTCGTAGCGATGCCGTAGCACCATGTCGAGCACGATCTCGTAGCACCCTGTCGTGGCGCTGCCGGTCGGACACAATGACTGTAATGAGAGGATGGTCCCTGCTTTGGCATCGCCTGTTTCGGGCACAGTGACTGGAACGAGATCCCTGCTTTGGCATCGCCTGTTTCGGGCACAATGACTGGAATGAGATCCCTGCTTTGGCATCGCCTGTTTCGGGCACAATGACTGGAATGCGATGATAATCCCTGCTTTCGCATCGCCTGGTTCTGGCACAATGACTGGAATGCGAGGATGATCCCTAGGCGGTCGCATCGCCGCAGTCGCGCCTGGAAACACCTGGCGATGAGTGTTGCGGCGACGACGATCGGGCCAAAATGTCTGCCGCCCCGCCGCAGTCGCGCCGGCAAAACCACGTGTCGCAGGCGAAACGCAACACTACCTCTAAGCCTAGCACGCGCGAGTACCAATGATAGTAATTTTTTTTTCAGGAAGACTAATATGTGACGGCGTAATCCCTTATTTACCGTCAGTTTCACTTCGAAATAAGATAGTCTGTTTGCCTTCATGAGGCAGAAATAGTGCCGCCGTTCACAAGCGCGAAACTCGCTTCTTCCCCAGCCTTCACTCACATACAGCTAGGCACGCGGTGAAGCAGTGTTTAACGTAAGGTGCCTTCAGCGCTCTGCACCTCAACAACGGTAAGGCTTGCAGAGAAGAACTTCGGCGCAGACTAAGGGAAGGTTTGCGGGAAAACTTTGGCAGACTCGGTAACTTCGCGGCGGAAATCCTCTGTCCCGTGCCTGCAACTGCCTGGCCTGCACTCGTCCTTGCGTTCGTTCTTTTTCTTCTTTTTTTTTTATCTCCCCCTTCTCCGTCTTAAGCCTTATATGCGCTGCCGCGGTTTCGTGCTTTCTTGTAATAGCGTATGCCGAGCAAGCGTCGAGGAGAAATAGATGTTCCTCCGAGAAAAGCGCTATGAACGCGCGGTGCGCCTTCTCGGTGCATGGCTGCGCTCCGCGCGCGCGAGTCGCGAACACAAGCATCTGGCGCCTACGAACTGCTACGCGCGGCCTGTCTTCGTCGTCTTTCTTCGCTCGCTCTCCCTCGGTCGCTACGCGCACCCGTGCGGCCTTGGATAAACATGCGAGCATTTTCGCCGGGGCTCGCTCTAAGCGAGAGAAAATGACTTGATTTGCATGCCAAGATTTGGACGCCACTGCAGCGTGAATGTTTGCAGGTCTTTACTTGCTTTCCTTACGCACTTCTCGCTTATTCTGCGAGAGCCAGCCACTTTGGTCCTTTCTTTTCTCTCTCTCTCTCTCTCTCTCTTCTTCTGTCTTGTAGTTTTTTTATGCCTGTGCGTAGGCATACCCTTCGCTTCCCTTTCTTTCTTTTCCCGTTCCCTCGGCAATGCTTCCGACGCCTATTCGCTTTTCACGAAGGAAAAATCTATTGCGGGAGCACCACCTTGTTTGTTCATTCTTGTGTTGCACTCAAGGAAGTGTGACGCCTCTTTTTTACCGATATAATAAACATGCGCATCTCAGTATGCATATTTCTTTTTTTTTAGGAGGTGGGACGAAATTTCTCATTCACGTCACGTATAAAAACATGGCATTATTCCCTCAGCTACTCTACGCGTTTTGCCTCCGGCTTCACCTCGGCTGAGGCAGCGTGAGTCCTCATTTTAAATGCACCGCTTTTCTGGGAATAGTCCCGCAGATACAAATATGCCGTTACGGCTAGGGCTTCTTTAGCAGTTTCGTAATGTATTTTGTTTGCCCGTAGAAGCAGTGTGCATGTTTAATTCCAGCACAGCTCAACATGGCTATAGCGATCCTACATCGATCTGCCAGGCGGCGTCGCGACTGTTTTCTTTGCCACCCCCCGACTGTGCGTAAGCCATCTTCGCGGGCTTCTGGAACAGCCAACTTCAGGGGAACAGAATTTGAATTGCAAGGAATGAGCGTTTGTTTTAGCCGTAGTCTCCACATATTGCCCCAAGCGCGGACCAGCCCAAGGCCGAACCATAACTTAATTATTCTCATGTTTCGAAGTAATTTCCTCAACACTAACGTTATGTACGATTGAAGCTGTGGTACATACGCAGAACACGGCCCATGACTTCCAAGAATTTAGGCGCGATATTTGCCTTGGCCAATCTCGAGGGCCATTCTGAAACACGCTTGCATGCGGAAAGCTTCACAGTAGTGTTGCGATCTTTATCTGTCCTGCATTTGGCTTGTTGTTGTTTTTTTGTTTGTTTGTTTAGTTCGGTAACCTAGACCACTCACAGCGCCTTAGCGCTCACATTCTCAACATGTACCAAGCGTCGCGTTTGCTTAGAGATGGGACTTTCTTGCCCAGGTATAACTGAAATGAGGTAGCACGGAGGCAAGCGTTTCCAACCCTATCCACTTGATTCCACTAGTTAACCTTCACCTTCCGATTTTTTTTCCCTCCCAGCTCGCAATTTTCTGTGTCGCGGGGCATCTACCGCTACCCACTGCTTCAGAGTAAGGTAACTACAGTATAGATACTATTATGGCGAGGAGCAGTAATCTCCATTTGCTGCCGCAGACGAGTCTACTTAGTGAAAAACGTGAAAACTATAAGCGGTAATTTCAACATTTGTCCCATTGTCCTGTATTCTCTTTAGCTTTTTCTGATGTCCTATGGAAACCAGAAAATCCTGTGGACACCGGGGCACACCGGCACGGATGGGGGAAACGCAGCCGCTCACGCAGCTGCCGCGCAAGCGGGTGGGCTTGATTACGCGTACAGCTCCCCACACTCCATTTCCTCGCCAAACCCCGTGGAGAAAAATCCATACCTAAAGATATTGGCTTCAGGCTCTCCTAGCAGAGCACTGATGCATTACATTCGTACTAAAATAAAAGCAGACAGTAAACGGAGATTATTAGAAGCTACACCAGTACATTTGTTTGACGACAAGGGCGGGCTTACCCGCACGGAAGAGGTTTTCTTGAATAAGGTTATGGCCAACGCTGCATACACACCATACATACTTGAGAAATGGCACCAACCCAGACCAGCTACGATTGCGAAGACTTACACCCGATGTACACATTGCCAGGAGTCATGCAGAGCAGACTTGCAACACCTCATTTGGAGCTGTGCAGCTTTTTCACAAGGGAGATCCAACATTCAGCATCTACTACACGGAGACATTAGAACACTAGGAATTACAATACAAACTAACCCTGAAACACAGAAAACCATTGCGACATATGGCAGACAAAGTGGCCTGTTTCGAGTAGTGTAGAGGGGGTCGATCAGCCCATGTGAGAGCGGCGGAACTGAACATGCACCTGAGCCTGCATAAAGCGGAAGATCCCAGACTGAGATGAAGAAGTGTTTCAGCCAACAGTCTGGGTACCCACATTCCCTTCCCTCCTAATCCCCATCAGCGGCCTAGAGCCGTCCCCTTCCTTAAAATAAAGGCTTTATTCATTCATTCATACGCGGTAATCTATCTATTTCGTTGTATTCGCTTTGTGGCAGCAACAGTGAACGCTGGTTTACTCTTGGCACTACATCCACCCAATATCTCGTGCGAGAAGGTCTGATCTCGGTTAAGCTATTCTCCACTTTCGCAGTTGTTGCTCTCATCATCATCATCGTCGTCGTCGTCGTCGTCGTCGTCGTCGTCGTCGTCGTCGTCGTCGTCGTCGTCGTCGTCGTTGTTGTTGTTGTTGTTGTTGTTGTTGTTGCTGCTGTTGTTGTTGTTGTTGTTGCTGCTGTTGTTGTTGTTGTTGAAAACGTATACACACTTGACAGGAAAGGGGAAGCGAGGAGCAGGCTGGCAACTGCCGCCGGAAGATGCGCTGCGCCTGCCTACTCTTTAGGGAGGAGGATAAAGAAACACAGAAACGGAAGAATGGGAGGGGAGAGGAAAGAAAGAGAAAGAGGACAAATCTCAAAGAATAAAGCAGAACACACACAGTACAGAGCCGGTCACTGTAGATCACGCTAACTAAGGAATGTTAAAATAGATGAAATAGTGCCTGAGGTCTTGTTATTTGAACTCAGAAATCTGCTACGAACGTGACCCTAAGTTAGTTATTTCTAGAAAACTAAGGAGAGCGCGATGAGTCTGATCGCGTCGAGACGCACGACCAGTGCAGCACAAACATTCGTCGAGTGTAGCCGCAAGCCAAGCAGACGATAGTCAATCACTAGCGACGTGCGCTGCGCAATGAAAGCGGGACACTACAATATCAGGTTCTGAAGTGTCTCACAGCAACCGCAAGACCTGCACCATGTACTGCCCACACGTCCTTGTCGGTATAAACGTTCGCAGACGTTCACACAGCCAACCCTTAGTTTGATAAGTTATGCTCTAGCTCGACGAGGCAAGCCTTGACCGCGAACATGCTGCGAGAACGTTTCATTTGCTAGTCTGGATGCTCCTCTAGCAGGTAGCGATGAATCAGTGGACGAGCGTCTTCAAGCTTGCATGAAATTTCAGGGCAGACACAGTCGTTATGAGCGCAAGTTGAAGTGAGCCTATCAGTCTCCCTGAGGGAATGTGAAGACAACGCACGATCGCCGCAGAACACTGTTGCAACGAGCTGTTTTTCGCTCTCTTTCACAGTGAAGCGTGGCGTGACTAAAGAGAAGTAGCATAGATCTTGGCTGTTCGAGAGCTACCATTACTGCTGCAGCACCAGGAGCATTGGTTAGAGGTTTCGCTAGCAAAGGCACTGCTGGAAAGGTTGCAGTTATATAGTACAAACGGGCGCCAGATGGTCGTTTGCGTTCACAGTGGTTTAACAAGAACGCTGCCTCCACAATCTCTGCCTTGAAAAGAAACAGCACCTCCCTGTCTGCAAATACACACAAGCAAAGCAAAAACAAAAAAAAGAAGGAAAAACGTAGTGCATGCGCCTACCTCTAGCTGCAGCGGCAGAGGTGTGTTTCTATTCCTCCAACCGCTATTTGGCCATATAATGCTCGATTATTCATGCTTCTATTTGTTTTGTTTTATTTTGTTTTTCGCGCACTGCCCCTTCAGTAGCATCGCTCCATTTTCAATCTAGGGCCTAGTTCTTGTACTCCTTTCGCAGTATGTGCTCCTTTATTTTCACTCTCGGTTTTTCACTGAGGGCCTCGCACCTTGACATCCCCATTCTCTCGCCCCTTGTCTTCGCCGCTCATGTCGCAACACTAACGCTTGGGTGAACGGAAGTCCCTATGAATTTGCATACATTATCCGGTACTGAGCGGGAGCATGGCGGCGCATGGATTTCGAGGCGCCGTGCCTCGAACAGATGCGAGCGAGTGCGTGGCAGGGAAATGAGCAGCTCTCGCTCCTCTCGCGATAGTTGCGTGCAGTGGAGGACCGCCGCGCGATCTGCGTAGTCGCTCTTCTTCTGGAAGAGACAGGTTTTTTCAACGGAGCGCCGCAACGTTGACAGCGCAGAAGTAAGGAAGACACAACACGAGCGCTACGTGGCACCAGAGATAACGTGTCATACGTTGAGTAAGTTAAAAAAGAGTTGTTGTGCCGGAAGCATCTGCTTTTTCTACCGTGGTGCTCGTGATTTCTTTTTCTTCTTCTTCTTCTTCTCTCGTGCCCGCGCGTGGTGTCGTAATTAATTTCTTGTACGTGCAACGTCTTTCCTATGTGCCATATACGCTTTATGTGTTTGCGGTCAAGCACGTAAATTTTGTACGATATTACGATATACGAAGTGGCTCAAGGCCAGTACAAGTGGAGGAAAAAAACCTTTATCGAAAGTCGTATTTGTGCGCTGGATGGCTGAAGTTTGCGTTCATGATGTGGCGATAAGCGAAACATTGCTGTCGTCTTCTATACACTGCAACACCATGCTGGCTCCACCACCAACCATTTTTAAGAACCATAACACTGCTTTGTTGCAATACGCGCTTGCTTTGCAAAAAGCCATCTCACCATTTTCGATTGGCGTCGGGCGCGCAGATATTTTCACCAAGTGAAATCTAGGCGCCAAAGAAATGTTCTGAATAAGTCCTGTCGGCACTCACTTAAGCCTTGTTGAATAAATTAACCTGGGATTTCGGATCACGTTGCGCGTAGATGCCTGTACAAGCTGGAACGAAACAACAGATGATGTTGGCAAATCAAGCCCTTTCAATGACGCAAACAGTGCGTCAGCAGTGCGTCATCCCAGCAAACCTGAGTATCTTTCACTTTCTTTTGTGCGCAGTTATATTGACTCTGCCCTCTGAAGCGGATTGCCCGTACGCCATCGGAAGCGCGCCATCTTCCATCGCGCGCGAGACACCAGACGTTGTGGGGCACCTAGGGGAGGTGAGGGAGGCTGCTTCGACTGCAATGCGCATGTGTCGGCTGCGCCCGATCGCGCGGCCGTGTTTTGAGAGTGATCTGCGTTGGGGGCAGAGTATGCAGGTGTGTCGGCGGCTCGTAGCTTTGCGCGTGCTGTGTGCTTCCGGCGCTCACTTTGCGTTAAAGCGAAGACAGCACGAAAATGACTTCGCTCGCTGCCACTGGTGTGCTTCCTCACGCCAGCGTTATGACAGCGAGTGTCCGCAGTCGTCGAATGTGATGTGTTCATGGTTGGTGTGGGCGCTGGTATCATGCTTGTTAATTTAGTTAGCAAGCGAATGTTTGTAAGTTGATACACCCGATAATAATACTATCTTTAGTTCGTACGGCCGTCTGCTAATTTGCTGTCACAATCTATGTTCAGCCTTTCCGGCGAAACTACGACCTTTTCTTTTTTTACTTTAAATATGCGAGTGCACAATAATATGGGGCACAGCCAGAGCAGAAGGTGGCTGTTGTGTAGCGCATGCAGTGAATCGCTGATTAACTGAAAGAGAACCAGAAATAAACCATGCGCTACTATAAGACGCAGTTAAATAACCCACTATACCCTTCCGTACAGCCAAGAAGGCAAGAAGGAAATAATAAATACTGGAAAGCAAATATGCCATGCACGTCAGACACGCACAAATATATTTACCTTCATGAAAGAAAGGAAAACAGAAAGACACGACCCAACTATAACAAACGTGAATAGCAAGCATCCAAGAAATACATTACTTGGTTCGTGAAACTTGGCACTAATAGCACCGGTATACATGCACGCCGACGTCGTAAAAATTGGGATGCGCACTCTTTACAGCGGCGCACGCAAGTCTGTCGAGGCAGCACGGCGCATCCATGCGGGAACCGTTAGTATTCCGCGGCCACGGCGTCGCCTCCTCATTACTCTTCGGTGCAGCGCAGCGCGCACGGAGGCGGTTCTTCATTTTTCTGCCTCGGCTGTCGCGCTCGCCCCCGTGGGACGCGCCTTACCTGAACGGCAGCGCGTGGCGCAGAACCGTCGGCGCAATCCTCGGTTACGCATGTTTTTTTTTTTTCCGCAGATCTAGATTATTTCGTGTCGTACAGCAGCGCGCACACGCGCGTATTTATTTCCGAGATCCAGGGCGAGCGAGCTCACGCTCGAGTTGCCACGGAGGCAATAGGTTCCTGCGTATAAGAGCTGCGGTACGTAGGAGCCATCGGTGTACAGTTCCCTCTCGGTATCGTCACCTTATGCTACACGTCGTTTCAGGTGTACGCGTGCGCCCGTGGAAATCGATTTCCATGCTAATCAAACTTTTCCTGCCACGTCAATGTTCGAGTCCGCGTGAGCCGTGCACCACTGCGCCATAAGTCATGACATACCGTTATGTTCGTTATCACCCGACGCATATAATTCCGTGTTGTACCTCTCGGGAAACATTTTCTTAACGTGTCGAACGAAGTTCGCAGTAGTGTTCGCTTGCGCTGGAGTTACGCCGAAATGCGCATTTCAATATCGCTACACTATACCCGAAGTCCTTGGCAATCACCGTCTCTTTTGGTGCATTATTGTCGCTTGTCGCCGCACAAGCCTACATTAAAAACCACCATTGATAGGCATTTCTTCATTTTTTTTTACCTTTCCGACCTAGACAAGGTTTGCCAGTGACTAATTCAAATTCAAATTCAAATTCAAATTTTATTTTGCCACCATGGTACAGATGATGGCGGGGACCCGTAGTAAAAGCTGCCGTTGGACAGCTTGACAAGGCCACGGGCCCCCACTTTGACAGCAATACAGTGGTTGTTTTTCCTTCCCTTTTTTTTTTCCCTTTTTCCTTTTTTTCACACACACGAAAAAGAAAAGAAAATACAGGAAATACAGATAACAAAGGAAAAAAAAAAAAAAAAAAAAAATACATATAGCAGAGTTGTTATCCGGTTACAGTAGTCAGCATAAAATCAACAGCATTGTCCTGGCTGGAAAGAAAACTTACAATGATGGTGAAAGAAAGAAGAATTGGGTAGACAAATCACAGAAAAAAAAAAAAAAAAAAAAAAAGGTTAGGTGTAGTGTAAAAAATACTCGAACAGTTTGTGGCGTGTTGTGTTTTGGAGATCAATATCGTTTTGTGCGAGTTTGTTAAGAAGTCGTGGTAGTTTATTTTCTAATGTTTGATTACCATAGAAAGTTCTGTATGTTTTTACGTTCCATTGTGCTATGTTTCTTGTGCTGTACATTGCATCTCGTTTTTCTAAACCAGCTAATTTTGTTAGAAAAGATATGTTCTTCAACACCTCGTTTTTCACACACTTGCTCAGACGATAGTCATAAAGTTTAGTAATTGGTAGTAAGTTATACTTTAAGAAAAGTGCGGCCGTATGGTAGGTATGCGGAACATTTTCAACAATTCTTAGAAATTTTTTCTGTAACAAGTGTAGTTTCTGAAGATTGCCTGCTGTTGTTGCACCCCAGGTTAAATGGCAATAGCTGAAATGCGATTGTATCAATGAATTATATAGCATTAGCATTACATTTCGCGGTAGTATCTCACGGTTCTTGTAAAGAAGACCAATAATACGTGAACATTTATTTGTTACAAAGCTAACATGATCATCCCATGACATTCTTTCATTAAATAATATACCTAATGTTTTAAATGAAGGCACAACTTCTAAGGGTACGGACTGAAGGAATATATTCTTAGTGAGACGGACCTTCTTGTTTCTACCTCTGAAAACAACGACTTTAGTCTTTGCTGTGTTAATTCGCAACGCATTTCTGCTACTCCAGTTTTCTATTTGCCTCAGTGCATTGTTTGCAGTATCTGTGAGTTCGGCTGCATTATCTCCGGCAAGAAAAATACTGGTGTCGTCAGCATAGATGATAAATTTAACGAATGGAGTTTTATTTTTATTATAAGCATTTTTATTCTTTTTTTATATGTGCAGAAACATGGGAAGGGGTAGGCTACGTTCGAACTGGTCATCCGAAAATCCCAAATTTCTTGCTCATTGCAAATAAAAAAAGTAAGTTTCACCCGAAAGGCGAAGCATCGATTGTGGTAGCAAATTAGTAGACAGCTATACAAATACAGGATAGTAGTATTATCGGCCGCATAAACTTGTAAGCATTCACTTATTAACTAAATTAACAAACACGATGTCGGCGCACATAGGCAAGCATTAACACATCACACTCGATGACGGCAGAGAGTCGCTGCCAAAGCGCTGGCATGAGGAAGCGCGGCAGCAGCAGCGAGCAAAGTTAGCGAAGTTACCTTCGTGCTGTCTATCGCTTCAACGCAAACTTAGTGGCGAGAAAATAGAATACAGGAAGGTATGAGCCGTCGGCGCACCTGGACTTTGGCCCCCAACGCAAACCGCTTTCAAGATAAGACCCGCTCGACCGCGCACGGCCGCAATACGCAGTTGCTACCAGCGTACAACCCCTCCCCCCCTTTATCCCCCGCCATCGGTGCCTCGCGCGCAACGGGAGATGGCGCGCTTCCTCCCCCTTTCATCCCTTGCGCGCGCGTGATTGACCCGCGACCATCGGCTCGGGCCCCTCGCACGCTCTCACTCGCACATACAGCACACGGCGACGGTGTTATCGCCTTGGACTTGAACATGACGCCGATGCCGACGGCAAAATGCGCCTGGAGTATCCGTATAATTGCTATTGTAATAAAAGAAAGAAAAAAATATCGAAAAGCAATATGCACACTTATGCAAGCGCACTAACAATGTACAGTCGAGTGCAAAAATCTAGAGACCACATCACGTGCAAAAAAAAAAAATTTCTTCTAGCACAGCCGCGCAAGGTGAACTTGTATAAAAACAAGCCTTTCAGGCTGAGAAGAAAAAATATATTTAGCGGCAACTCTGGTGCTTATACTTTTGCACTCGACTGAACGTGTACGCCAGCACCGAAAGCACCTTACGATCATCCGTTACACACGAGTGAAAGGGCCTACACAAGTATTTTTGCACATACATGTACAATGACAACATGAGCGCGACATCAGCCCCACTCTGACATGAAGTTTGTGGGAGATCAAGAGTGTTGTTGTTGTTGTTGTTGTTGTTGTTGTTGTTGTTGTTGTTGTTGTTGTTGTTGTTGTTGTTGTTGTTGTTGTTGTTGTTGTTGTTGTTGTTGTTGTTGTTGTTGTTGTTGTTGTTGTTGTTGTTGTTGTTGTTGTTGTCGCCGCCATAACCGTCGTCGTCACCACCGCCAGCGCCCTGTCTTATCAACAGGTGGTGTTAATTGTAAACATATATGCTCTTAAGCACTTCGTTGGCGCTGAAAAACGAGCTCGTTGCAGGGAATACACAAATGCATTATAACGTAACAGCCAGAACAATTCAACAGTATTACGAAGTAACTATCATACTATCACTACGACAAAAAGCATCGATGCAATGTGTAACGACATTACCACATAACACGGTATAATTTTGCAGTATATATGAAAAGAAAACACTACGTGTTGTACCAAACACTTTACCTATAGAATTTTGCCGAAGAGGCTTGCATAGCCCGCACCTCCATCTGCTAGAACCGACCAACAGATGCTACCGTGCTCACGATATTTTAAAAGGTTGTAGTGCTTACTTTTTCATGGTGCTAGTTGGATACGGTCCCTATAACATATGGTTCAAACGCATGAAAGCATGATAGACTAAAGGATATGTGCCCCACAGTGCAACAGTATACCCGCGGCGCCTGACAAAGGCTCTTCTTAATTACCATGCGCAATGCCAGCAATTTTCACTACTGTCATTAACTAATCTTTGCATCGATCAAGTGTGCCTATGTCCGTCTACAAGCTATAGCCTCGCACATATATTTGTAATCCGAGCTTCGGAAAGCTCTGTTACTTCCCCACCACTGAATCTGTAGCACTCGCGGGCGAAACTACCGCCCGAATGCGTTTTCACTGCTTATTTCTGCGCCTCACTAATCTTTACCGGCTCGCTTCGGCGGGACCTCGACAACTATGTCGTCTACCATACTCATGATTCCTGCCCCTTCACTGAACCGCCATCTCGCCTCGCGGAGCAAAGCCGCCAGACATCCAAACGTACTCGCAGAACGTGTACGAGGAGCTTTGCGTCTGTATACTCGCTCGTTTCGTATACGAATGAACAACTCATCTGCGAGGAGTGAGGCGTACTAAAACTTCTCGCCGCCATCTATAAAAATAACAGTGGCGAGAAAATAAACGGACAGTGAGAGAGAGAGAGGCAGTTGAGCGCCCGAGCACAGCGCTTCGGCATGCCGCGTCGTCTGTCCCTGGCCGGATTACGCTGATTGTAGGCGACAAGACGGGCCAGTTAGCAAAGGTTCCGAATATAGGTCGCTCTGCAGTAGGCCTCGCCACGATGCCATCATTAATATCCTTTAGCGGCAAGCCCGGATCCCACAACCTCGGGTAAGGCTTAAGTGCTATACTGGTGGGAGGACGCGGGGCGAAGTTTGGCGAACGGGCGAGCATATACATCTTTTCTGTTTGTGCCTCGCATTGTTGCACGATTTTACCCGGCGCCTCCCTCCTTCTCGGTGCGTGAAAGTGAGCGTGCGTGAGCTGCGGCCTGCTTTTGTTCGTTCGCGTGAGAGCTTTTCGTTGTTTTCTTTCTATACTTGTGAATGGCTAGTGAATGAGCTGGCGTGCACACGTGGAGGTGCTGCCCGCCAAGTGTATGAAATGGCCACAGGGAGCTGTCGGCTTGAGAAATTGCAATGGCGCTGTTCTCGTTGTTTTTCGTGCTAGCTCCTTCTTTTTGTGTTTTTGTCCCTGTATCGCCTTCATCCAGTTCATGGACGCGCGCCTTGCTATAGTCTTCCTCTCTCTGCTTTCTTTCCTCTCTCTCTCTCTCTTTCTCTCTCTTTCTCTCTCTCTCTCTCTCTAAAAGCCTGGCTGCACAGCATACGGCACGCGAGCAGATACTTAGCGGCCCACACCCGAGACTTTTGTGGTGGGCTCGGGCTGCAATGGGAGCATGGTCATACAACAATAAAAACGACCTCTTCGTTTTTGGCCAACAGTAATGAACTACATGAACCGAAGGCAGCGTCAGGGACATTAAAACAAACAGGGTGGAGAGGCTTAGGATCTCTTGTTGGGAGCCGATAGGGAAGGCCCTCTATTACTGAGTGTATTCGTCAAGTTACTAACGCTAACACGGCATTATTGGCGCAGCGTTCATAATCCAATCGAACATGTGTTCTTCAAATATGTTTCGACTGAATGACGTCAAACAGACACGTCCTTCCGCAAGTGAAAGCTCTAACGTTTCCCGATGTATAAGTGCGATCCGTGTGGCTCCCACAGAAGTTTGTTTTAACCGTGGCTGGTTTTGAGTTGTGCAGCATTGCGATAAAGCGAGTAATTAAAATCTAGAAAGTCCGTGTGATTTGTCCATACGTCCTTCAGTTCATCTGTTACGCCGTTGTGCCATCTCCTGATTATCTTCATACGTGGAAAAACAAAGCTTTGATCATTACCACCACTGGCATTTGAATGTACTTACTGCGGTAATGTGAAATTGAGATGTGAACACTCTCCCCTCTGATGTTTACCCTCTCGTAAATTTTGGCTATCTCCTTGTACCATGTCGCGCGTTAACTGTTAATGGAATATAAAACAATATATGCAATATATTATTTCATAAAGCCATATGGCTTTATGAAAGTGCAATGATCATAACTGTTGCAATAGTCGTAGCTGTTATTTGCCTTTCGTTGACTCGGATCGGCGTTGTACTTATAAACCATCTGTTGCCGATGTTGTAATCATTATGTCAATCATCATCATGTAATCATGACAGAAAAAGCCGGAGTTTGCAGCTGTGCTACAGTGTGTACTCAAATGTCATTGTAGCTTCACCATGGACCATTGTCATCCTCGTCGTACTCGCCAGACCAGCTGTCGCTATTTAGAGTGACATTTAAGGCTTTTGTTTGTGCAGTCCTCTGCAATTTTGTTGAACATCAATCGCTCCGTAAAAAAATGTTTTAAAAATTTCTTTTTATGCGTGATTAAAGACTCGATATGCTCATGCCTCGACGGTAGCATGTTTTCTGGTGAGAACTGCTTCTGTTTTCCTAACATGTAATGATCGTTGTTCTCTTTGCTTTCATTAGTGCTTGATTGTAAGTTTGTTTTTTTTCGTTTGTTTGTTCGTTCGTTGCCTCTGACATCAATTCCGACTTTGCTCCGCAACATTTTCTTGCACCGGCCTTAATCTTTTTTTTATATACAACTTTAACCTCTATTTGTCCATTGCAGTTATCAAAATCTTCTGCTACTTTTTATACTCCTGACTTTCTCTCAGCCATGGATACAGGGCAATTACATATAAAGGTCGGCGCCACTCCTTTTACTTTTCGTTCAACTTGCACGTATATGTGATTACAGTAATGCATCGTGGTGATTGCTTTGGCGGTGATTGTGAAAGCGGTAGCAGCAAATGTGTTGAGCTCTGCAGTCTAGGCCGGCAAACGCTCTGCTTGGACGTTTCCCGCATTGCAACTTTGGCACGTGACCAAATGGTCAACAAATAGGTGCCAGTAGAACATAAGGAGCAGACAGACGTGAAGTCCCATTAGGGTTAATATGGCGCCTTCCGGATGTACCTGGTTTTTCGAGCACGTACAGGTAGCATTGCTGCGATAAACGAAAGTGTTCGACGCCTCCTCCTTCGTTGCGTGAGGAAAAACATTAGAAAAAGGCACAGCCCATCTTAGACAACCTTTCATTGATTGACCATTTGTTAAAGAAAACGCCGATTGAGGCATAGGCCTACAGTTTTTAACCAATAAAAATCAGAGAGTTCTTATCCAGTGGCGCTTCATCACGGCAAAACAGCTTGATTACCCCGTGCTCGTGAGGCGGAATCCATGCTGTACCGTTTGTAACATTATTAGCTGGTTATCTTCCTGTTGCAGTAGCCTTACATGGGCGCAATATATGTTCGGTCAAGCCTCGCGTGCTCTACAGTGTGTCTTTGAGGCGCCAATATGTTATATCAGTCCCTTCGTGACGAGAACGATATGGGAGAACCTTTGCACGTCTGGAGCGCATGCGACAACCGCCGCGTTTCGACGAACATGACTCAAACTGCGTTGACTTTCGTCTGCTCGCAAAGTTTGCTTTGTGACTCCAAGCTGACACGTAAGAGCCAAGACATTTATCTTGCCGATAGATAGTTCGCGGACAAAACATAAGGGGCGCCTTCCTTTCCTGGCTGCTGCAACGTCGAGCCTCGCTGGACGCCGCGCTTGTCGCTCTTGACCGGCATCCGCTTGATAAGGTGTCCATGGTGCCCGTGTTTACTTCGTCGCTGATTTCCTCCGTCAGCATAGCTCTTAGGTCATTTTGTATTTATTTTGATGGGCAATGTCGTATTGGAAATGCTGTGCAGTTAACAGAAATATCGTCTGACCTTCACGGTGCGTCACGATCTAAACTGAACGTGCAGGTGCAAGGCGAACCTCGTGAGTTGTTTAAGAAGACCCTCAACATTGTGAAGAAAAGTTTATTGAACTCATTGAGCTGAGAAAACTGCCGTATATGCACCTGCATATACCACATGCGAACGTTGGTGCATAAATATGAGCAACGTCGAGTGCTACAAATCCTATGTAGATGAAACGGCGTTCGGAAGATGCAGACTCGCACAGAAAATGGGGAAGAAGTATCGCATGGCGATCGCTTCAGTTCGGTAAAAACGTTTCCACAAGAGTATACATATAGTGCTTGCCTAGAACCGAGCAAAATATGCTTCTCTGAACGTTGGCTCTACGTGATGGATGGCCTTCCCTGAAATTGGTCTTCCATGTTTTCGTAACACGAGTGGATATTCGCCTCGATGTCAGTGACGGAAACTTCAAGGTATTGTGGATGTCGCGAAGTCATATAGGAATACGCGGGGCTGTGACGCTGATTGGCAGGGGTTAACTCTTTATTAAGATGGAATACGCAGGCGATGGAACGGAAACTTTTTTACGTACACTTCAATGGACGACGAGTCAAAAGTTACAGTGACGTTATTTTTGATTTTCTTAGCCGAATCGCCGCCGAATCCCCCTCCAACGGCCCTGCGCTTCCTTAAAGCATCCCCAACATCCCCCTGGCCCCATCGTTCGTCCAATCACACTGCGGTGCACGCAGCGTGCACACAACGGAGCCCCAGGGTGACACTATCCGGAGTTCCAACATCTCGGGACCGTTGCCATTAACTCCTTTGCAGTGCGACGGGTATTTTGTCTTACAACCTCGCAACAGACATTCCCCGAAAGAAAACACTTCCACGCACGTTGGGGAATCTGGTCCGTTCGCGGAGTGTCTCGGCATAGGTGCGGTCCAGCGGCGATGGGGTGACTTGAAAACCACGGCATACTGCTTCCGCAAACCTAACGGCGGAAGCTCCGACTCACACTGAACCCGCTTACGAGGTCTCCGTAAACCGCGGCTCGCCAACCCCACCCCCCCCCCCCCGACGGCTAGTTTACTCTCCAAGGCCGTCTTGTTGTCGAGCCGCGCGTCTCTTGACCACACCGCATGGCCTTCACGTGTAGCCGTGAGCACAAACTACACTTAAAGTCTCACGAATTGCTCTTTAATGACGTAACAACCATGTCGTTATGGTATAGAGACCATTCCCATATTAGAGCACTCAGAACTTACTCCCTCCTTTTACCGCTTTTCTCATCATGCGCATGTATTTCCGCGACGTTAAGCACCGTTAAAGCGACATGATCGTGTCGTTTGCGCCTGTCGCTTGCTTGAGTGTGTATACAAGCTTGTTTCGAGTTGGACTCCAGCACTGCCCGAATATTTATGAGTGTCCGGTGTTCCCACAGCTTGCTCTTTTTTGAGCCATCTTAAGCTGGTACCGGCCTAACTGATGGCTTTGAAGTTCACAGAGCCGTCGTAATAGGTTTACCAGTAACTGGATTTTCAGAATGCATCAAAAGAATAAGGACGGCTTAACGTAATAGCAGGGCCCTCCAGGTACAGTTGGAAGCCGTGAAATGGGTTCAGGTTTACCTACAGCGGAAAACATGTTTTGCAGCGATGGCACTTGCACAAACGTAATGCAGCGCAAGACTATAGTGCTGAAGTGAGCGTGACACAAAGGAGGACAGGGCATTTTACTTTTCGACTTTTGTGTACAGCGCGGTGCGAGTCGGCTGCTGCTATCTGTGGACGCGAGTGTGGGCGTCCGATAACTGAAACGAGAGCGCACAGCTTGCGACCCCTGTAGAGCACATTGCGAGCGCCGCTAAGAGTGCGCGAACACACTTTGGCCTCCACGGCTTTTAGTGCAGGCTAAATATAGGCCGACACGCAAAGCGCGGTATTTGTACAAAATGTCAGACGCTGTTTGAATATGGTACGTCGACCTTAGGGCTACCTACAAAGTATATGTATATATGTATAATTAAAGGAAACTTTGCAGCTGCGATCGCTCTTCTAGCATGAGACTGATGCGTAGTATGCATGAATTTTTCTCGTTTTTGGTGTTTGTGAGTTCAAGCGTGTTTATGACGTTATTTGTTACGCTTCGTCGTTCTCATTTTCCAAGCAACCATAGTTACCTAAACTCACCATGACAATTGGTCTCTGCGCGCACCCACGATCAACGCGAATTGTGACATTTCTAGCGCCATATTTTGTCCAAAATTAGCAATTATTGAAGGCTATAAATGCCACTCGGAGCCAGAAGGAAGACGTTGAGGCAAATCCGCCTGCGAACCAACAATCACCATGCTGCTTTAAGCACAATAATTGCAGCTCCCGTAATCATTCAATCACAATTAATTTATTTCATACATGCATACATGAAGTGTCGTTCCCACATCAATGTACCGCTACCTGAGGAGCTTGTAGATGAGAAACAACTATTCTCATTTATGTGGCGCTTCCTTAAAATGACAGTAATGAAACAAGGAAACCGCACATCACAAGATGCACTTAGAGTGCTGTGTATGTTGAAGGAGAATAGTGTGATGCTACGGCACGGCACTGCATACTATGTTAAAAACAAGCAATTAGAGTGAAACTGGCGAAATAATAAATTGATTTGTGTAAATCGAGAAAATAAATTCGTGCATAGGCTGCCTAAAAGCGATGCCTGCTTATTGAATGACTAGAATTTTCTTTTTTTTTGTGTGCAGGAGTTATCTGTCCTTATCTGTTCCGTGCTATAGCTGAAGAAGTGCTGCCTCTGCACAGCTGCGGCTCTCCTTCGGCAGTGTTATTTGGGCCAACCATCACTTGCATCAATGTCTCTCCTTGCAAACTCCAACCCGCCGTGGTTGCTCAGTGGCTATGGTGTTGGATTCGATCCCGCGACCTCGTGCTGACCACGAGGTCGCGGGATCGAATCCCGGCCACGGCGGCCGCATTTCGATGGGGGCGAAATGCGAAAACACCCGTGTGCTTAGATTTAGGTGCACGTTAAAGAACCCCAGGTGGTCAAAATTTCCGTAGTCCTCCACTACGGCGTGCCTCATAATCAGAAAGTGGTTTTGGCACGTAAAACCCCAAATATTATTATTATTATTGCAAACTCCAATAAATGTACTTGTTCCATCTGCTTGAACAGAAACGAATGTATGGTAATTTGAGATGGTGATTTTCAGAATCAAAAACAAACCAGCGAATATTCAATTCATACTCGAAATTCTGAATATGTGCATGCCCTTAGTAAAAAAAAACACAAGAAAAACAAACAAGAATCTTTGATATGGTTAAAAAGGACCCGTCACAGAAGCGAATACGCCGAGGAAGGCTACTGAATGTAGGAAGTCATTTACCATTTACCATTGGCCATTTGAGAAGAGGAAATGACAGCATTTTGGAAAAGTAACAAATTGTTCTGTTAGTCTCGTTAACAATGCGGACCTTAGCAAGACGAGGCATGCTAATGCCTTCTGTTATGTATGATACGCAAAAATTGCAATGATAACGTTCTCGCTGCGCACATGCTAAGCTTTCTAAAGTTCACAATGCCAAAACTAAGAAAGAAAGAGACGACGGCTTTAAAATGAGCTCCATAGGTAGTTCAGGCACACTTCATGAGAGGCAGAGCATCAGGCTGCTGAGCAAGGGGACCCGGTTTCGAGGCAGCTATCGAGCACACAACTTTCTTAATTATTTACTGGGCCACAGCTTGTATATTCGGTGAGACTGCTAACGACTATGATGATACGTCAAATTTCGGGAAGTAGGTAGAGAGACTCACTTTAAAAGCTCCGGAACAATGTCGGATATTTATGTATACTTTTGCGCCGTCTGCTGATAAGCGACGGCGATATCAGGGAGGGTGTGAATGCGCGCTGAAAAAAAAAGGACAAAAAAAAAGGCGCCCTTTATTGGGCCGCAATCCACACTGTGATGGACAGCAGACATGTTTTCCGCATATGCTGGCAATTGGCAGTTTTATAAATTCGCGACCTAAACATAGAAGACCAGCTTCACCGGGTATACAAAAGAACGCGAAACGTATAAAAATAAAACACATTAAAAAAGAGGAATGCAAAAGGGGTGCAAGAGAACACAAGCAAGGCGTAGGGTTTTGGGTGCGCAAAGACAGTTAAGTGCGCTATGTTTAAAGCTACCTAATCTCCACGTGCGTGTATTCTAACCGATGACGCGTCAGTCACGAGCTGTTCCCGTAGACAGCTGCATCGTTGAATGCTTGTAGCCCTGGATGGATGCCATAACTGGCAAAAGCTATAAGGATCTATAACTATATTTGCAAAAACCTCTTACGCAACAATTGCCCTAAGAAAATTTCCGCTTAAAGTCAAGTCGATATCATTTTTCTTGACTTCGAGAAGGCGTTCGACCGCGTATCACATCACAAATTATTGCTGAAATTAAAACACATATTAAAACACGATTGCCTTCTCTCGTGGAGTGAAGCCTATCTTTCGCGCAGACGTCAAAGTGTAGTTGTCGGTGGTGTTCTTTCTGATGCGGTCCCAGTGGATGCCGGTATTCCGCAGGTCTCTGTCCTAGGTCCCCTTTTCTTTCTAGAGTTCATTAACGACATTGCTGAAAACATACATGTTAAAATGCGACTGTTCGCAGATTATTGTATAATTTATCAAGAAATTTCTAGTCCTAACGACCAACTTCTTTTAAGCGATTCCCTATCTGCAATAGAAAATTGGTGCTCGACGTGGCAAATGACTGTGAATTTCAAAAAGACCGTAGCAATGACTGTCACACGTAAAAAGAGTCCTTTAAGTTTTACATATCGCATAGCCAACGAACCTCTCTTAGTTGTGAATACCTTTTAATACTTAGGAATTCGCATAACCTCTGATCTTCGATGGAATGCGCATACCTCGTATATTGAAAAAATGCCCTAGGGGCATTTTTTTCCTCCTCAAGTGTTCTCCTCAAGTAATGCCCTAAGGGCATCCCTGGACCGAAAGTAACAAAGTGAAACTAGAAAATGTCCAACGCAAGGCAGTCAGGTTTATATTTAATTGTTAAAACTGGAATATGTCCCCAACAGCCCTACTGCACACCGCAGGACTCGAACAGCTTGGCATGCGACGTTACCGCGAACGACTAAAATTATTTTACTTATATTATCATAATAAAGTAAAACTAGAGGAAGGCATTTTAGTTGAGCCCCTTACCCACCGCTCCACGCGTTCCTATCATTCTAAAAAAAGTCGGCACACTTTTGAGTAAAACAAATGTATTTAAATACTCATTTTTTCCCCGCACCATTGTTGAATGGAATGGTCTGCTTGGAAACGTGGTCAGTTCCGAAATGGAGAACTTATTTCTACAAGCCCTGAGTGTGCCATAGGGCACACATATAAGTTGTTTCGAGCCAAGTGTTTTGCTTTTGTACTCTATTCTGCTGTGTTTTGGACTCTCGTCGAGTCTCGCTGTTTGCTTCTTCTGTTACAATGTACGTTTTCTCTCTTTTTATTGTTTATGTACCGCACTCCAGCCTAAGGCCTGTAATACAGGCCGGCAGTATTCGTTAAATATATGTATAAGTAATCGTGACGCTGGAGACAATATTATCGAAGGCGGCAAGCAAATCACAAAAATTAGTTACGAACGAAAATGTTCGTGAATTCGGCCTCGATTTCTTTGTAAGATGCATACGTCCCGAACACAGTTCACGTACTAAACATCACTGGCAGCGCTGGTGATTATCACCAGATGACCTGCATGGTACTGGCAAAGCGCACTCATGTTGCCTATTGCAAGATCCGACGTGTCTTAGCTCTAGATGAATTATTGGCAGGAAGAGGAGGAAGAGTAGGAGCGGTGTTGCTTGCTGCACGTGGACCCAGCCCTGCAAAAGTTGCCGGCAATTGCTCCTCCTGAACGCCACCTGTCAACCGCGATATGGTCTCAAACACTTGGAAATACGGCTAATAACAGTAGGTACCAAACACATGTTAGCACGGAGTTCAATACGTTGCGCGTTATCCGAACCAAGACGACCCCTGCGGCTCATCGTTTGCTTCCTAACCCTGTATCGTCTCGCCATTCACTGCCCAACCCTGCATCACGGATAACCTTTAGGGGAATTGAACCGAAGCATTTTCCTCCGAAATATCCAGTGCCCTCGCGGGAACAAAATATCACTTGCATTTGAGTGTGGTGCCGTCTTGCTCTCAAGTTCGTCTATTCGTTTCTTACGTTCTGCTTCAAATTCAGAAAGCTTTAGTGTGCGATGTTCAATGTCCTCAAGAGCTTGACAATGCACACACAACCACGATGGACGAATTCCTATCTCGCACAACCAAGCATAGAGTTTGCGGTGATCCTGTAAGGATGCAATATAGGAGAATAGCATCAGTTCTGTTAAGTCCTTCCATCACACAAGGTCGCTGCGGTGGAGACCACAACGAACGGAAGTGGCTTAAGATGGCCTTCTTCGTGTCTCTTTTTGCGTCCTGTCAAGCCTTCTTTGTTGGCGTGAACTGCAGCGCTTTGCGCGCCTTTCTGTCAGCGGCCTCGTTGCCTGTTACGCCAATACGCGAAGGTACCCATTGGAACGCAATGGTAAGCCTTAGCTTTTTTTTTTTTTTTTCTTACGAGCTTCTATTTGTCTCGAGCGTCTTTCACCCGATCCTTATTCGCACACAAAGTACGTTGTTCCAACGTCTACATTGGAATACATTGTGCCATTATCAGCCGTTACCGCTCTATCAAAGCTGTCTGCGGAAGTCTTGAACGTCGCAAGCAAAAGGTGGGAATAGCAGGACAGGGCACCTCACTTATTCCACAGTATTCTTTCGACCGAGTCACCTTGTTTTTATTCACGTATGCTTTCCTCTGATTTAGTTTAGCTTCACTTTGTGCCTCAGTTTTCACTTACTTCAGAAGCGACTGTCCTAACCTCTCTCTTTCGCATGACAACACCCCACTTTTCGGAGCGTTCTCCTCCAAGCGCATCGTGCGCTTCACCTCAGTGCCTTCGCCCTTCTGCAGCTGCTGCAGCGAGCGACATTTTTCAGTATGTTTCCCCCCCCCTTTTTTTTTCTTAAGAATAGAAAAACGCAATCCAAGAGCGGCATCATTCCGATTAAATGTGCTTCCACCGCGAGCGCTGACACGTCTGCTCCCTAATTGCCAAACACCGGCACAACTTCTTGGGAGTCAGAAAGGGAGGAACATGGGAAAAGGGGAGAGCGCCTCGTACCGCGCACGGCTTCTTCGACTCCTTGAGTAGCGAAGGTGACTGTCGCTGCTAATGAAAGCGACGCCATAACATCTCGCCTATGCAGAAGACACGAACGGACGGCGTTCTTTCCTGCGCCCGTTCTTTCTTGCACCCGAACTCCTTCTCCTCTCATCTCTGCGCACGGAGAGAGAAAGAGAAGGGTTTAACGCTGCCACGTTGGGGAAAGAGATAGGAGAGAAGGCGCAGAACCTAACGACATTTTAACGACGTTCGCCTTGCGCAAGAAAGCGTCCCGGCAGTCGACCGTATGCCAAGCCGTTTTCTTGCACGCAGCTAGCTCCTCGCGCAACGCTCCTGCCGAGTGTGCGTCTGTCTGACGTGAGAGCCTATAAAAGTTAACCTTCGAATAGCGTGCAGCGTCCATAGACACGAGTGACGAAGTGGGCAGCTCAAAGCCGGTCTTTGTGTCGTTGAAGCTCAGTTGTTGGCCTTTCATCGGAAGCATGCGGATTTTAAGGAATTGGCGCTGAACTTTACTTGCTTGCTAGTCTCAACGTTCGAATAAGCGCCGCGTTTTGCTTCTGCGCCTAATCGTTATCGTGACCTTGGAACGAGATCACACCGATCCGACGAATCTCAACAACTGCTACAGCCGGTGCAGAGATCCGTGGGATATGTGCGGTAAGTCACGCGTGAAAATTTTTTATCAATCCCCTCCCCTGTCCTCTGCCCCTTTTAAATAAAATAGTCGGATTTGCGGTAAATCAGGGACGTATAGCCAGAACTTAAATGGGGTGATTGTGCTCAACTAGCTGACATCAAAATTGTAGCGTCTTTGTTTACTTATTTTGGCTGCGACCACCGCCTTGACTATACCATCACTTGTGGTGGAAAGGCTAGGGCAGATGGGAGTTGTAGCGCCTTTATTCATTTATTTTGGTTACGACAACCAGCCTTGACTATACTGTCATTTGTGGTGGAAAGAGTAGGGGAGACGGCAGTAAGCGGCGATTATACTGGAGGTACTTGCAGTGTCCTCAAAGCCTGCTTCTTGTTGTTCTCACAGGACTCAATGTAGATTCTGGTGCGGTCAAATGACGCTACACTTAAGGTATCTACTTCATTGGCGGTAAATGGCTCACATTGCAAACCGCTGAATTAATGCTATGTTCGAGTGTCGCCCATCCCGCCGTTAAGTTTGACGTTAGGTTCAGCATTCCCGCGCGCTGCACGTAACTGTCTAGAGGTTTCGAGCAGGTTTCATCCGCCCCACCGTCGCTGCCAGACGTGGTCCGCTCCAAACAGTGAGAGAGCCCCGTACGTGGAGCGCTTGAGTTTCCCGTCAGTGCCCGCCTCCTCTCCAAAGACAAAAGAAAAATAACTACCGTTCTCCTTCGCATTTTTGCCCCAACCGAACCGGTCACCGTTCAACAGCTGCGCGCCTTTTCTTCTCGGCTGTTTCCTCCCAGTCCCGGCATTTCTTTTCCCAACACTCGCGCAGGAACACCGCGCTGCCGTAGTCGCAGCGGGCAGTCGCTGCGATAAAAACGAATAGCACCTTTTGGCCGCGCAGGAAGCCAAGAAGAAATAAACCCCTGGATCGCTTGCGCTTGCTAGAGAGAGAGAGAGAGAGAGAGAGAGAGAGAGAGAGAGAGACGAAAGTAAGTGCGAGCACATTAGTGACACCACGGGACATTAATAGTCAGCCCTCCCCGCCACTCTCTCCCTCCTCCCAATAGCACGCCGCCTTCCTCGTTGAAGAAAACGAAGGAGCAGCCAGCAGGCGGCAAAAGAAAAGGAGGCGGGAACGCTCGCGCCCGGCGTGTGCCTGCGCCAAGCAGCCCGCGTCTTTGTTCGCGACTCGGGAGGTGATTCTTCGCAGGTCTCTCTCGCCCGCCTTCGGACAATGCGCCGCCAGCCCGGGACTATTAGCAGCTCGCGGCGTCATTCGCATGCATGTCTAATGTTCTGGCTGAGGTTGGTCGGTCCGTCCGTCCGTGAGCGACGCGCTAATGTACTTATCGACGCAGGCTCGAGAAGCTTGGCTCGTGCTTGGCTCGTCGCAAAATTTTTATTTCGGAATGGGACGCGGTATAATGGTATGCAAGAACATGAAATCACGCTGGTAGCATGATCAGTCTCGGTTTGTAGGCCAGTGAACGAATCTTCGGGATATTATTCACAGCTACAGACGTCCAGGTCCATTGCTGAGCCTGCGGTGTTATCGTGTCTCCGATATGAACGGTGGTATACTACTCTACGAGGACGTCTTATTGGTCCTAGAAGACTAACAAAAGGTCGCACTTCCATAGCATGTTCTGTGTGGTTCCTTAATTAACAAGCTCTCGATTATGGCATAGCAACATTCCTACCTTGAAGGAGGCCACTGCAATAGATGCCGACGACTGCAGCATATTGCGTTCTTGATGGAATGACTTAGAATACCTATGGCTTTCTTTGAGCTTTCATGGGCCGCTGTAGTTTACTTTCGTGTTCTGTTCTTTTTAAGAGCCGTATTCTCGGTTTTTATGTTTTTAAGTGCCTGTATATATAGATTTTTTCATTCGTCCCTTTCTTTAACCAGCGTGTGTATATATATATATATATATATATATATATATATATATATATATATATATATATATATATATATATATGTGGTGCTGTGGAGCTGACCTCTCAGTGCGGACACGTGAAATGTACCGCAGAAGTTCTTATGTACCCGGATTGTCTGTTCAATTAGCTTATTTCTAGGCCAAAGCCTTGATGTCACGGCTGTGGTGGCGATGTTAGACGCAATCCCACAGTACAGCTCAGTTTAATATCCATGAATAAGAGGAAATTTCACCGCTAACAAACCAACTATCCCAAACTAACCGTACAAAGAAAAAAGAGTGAGACAACCACTCACACCCCCCCCTCAAAAAGAAAAAGTCGCACGACATTTCACACCGCCTATTAAATAAAAAGGACAACAACGCTGACGACGATAGTTAAACTCTCTTACGAGAGAACTATATATGTATTAACAGTGAAAACAAGAGTTATCACGAAGAGAAAGATAGGAGGAGGAGGAAAGAGAAAAGTAGAAGGCAGGGAGGTTAACCAGAATAACGTCCGGTTGTCTACCCTACACCGGGGGAATGGGAAAGGGGAAAACAAAGCTAACAGGGAGAGAGAGGAGGGAAGGAAAGAAGGAAATTGTGGCAAGTTCGCTGACGCGTGTGGTTTTACAGAAATTGCAATAATAGTCACAGACGGTCGCACAAACCCGTCGTCCTTAAGAAACACAAAAGCGCCTTCACCGCTTTACGGGCCGACGGGCGATGGGGGCGGTGTTCCAGCAGCACCTGCACAGAAAGCGGCCGATTGTCCAGTTTTTGGAAAGCTTTGGCAAGTTCTTGTCTCTCTAGGGCATATCTTGGACAATGGCACAGCAGGTGGTCGATGTTTTCTTCGGTGCCACAGACCTCGCATGCTGCACTGTCAGTCACTCCAATTAATGTAGAGTATGCCTTTGTGAGAAAGATAAAGAGAAGAGAAAGATAGCAAAAAGAAGAAAGGCAGAGAGGTCAACCAGACGAGCGTCCGGTTTGCTACCCTACAGTGGAAGAAGGAAAATAGGGAACAGAAAGAGGAAAGCTAGATAGAGGGAACACTGTGTCTGCACGCAGCAAAGCGCCTGGAAATCAGTCAAATCCTGTGTGAAAATGATTTTCAAATAATCACGAAAACGTTACATGTTCATGTGAGGTTCTATGAAAGAAATATCGCATGTCTTTCAAGCGAACTGTATTCAATGAGATTGGACAGCAAAATGCTGCAGATGTAATTTACGTGAGGAAGAGGCTAAGCTGGCTTCATCCACTCGTTGCGCACGCTTGGTGTCGAGGAACGAGCCATGGGCAAGCTACACTGAAAGAGTCGTTCATCTGATTATACTAGAATTGCTGGCAGACGACGACGACGATCATGATCATAATCGTGATGTTGCGCGAAAATTATTGCATGTAAATTTACACTTACTGGCTAGATCTGGGAACCATGGATCTTCATGCCACCTACAATGGGAACTTTTTGTGAAGCACGATGTCCACCTGTCTCCATTCCTGAGACGCAGAAACACCTACTAAATAGTTTTCGGCATGTGACCTTATGCTATGAACATCCTATGGCAGCGATCTCGTTCGCGCAAGTGATCGTTCATTTCCCGACAAATTTTCGGCGTCCTGTTTTAGCAGAACTCAAGGGGAGAGGGATTCGATGGGGCCGAGCCACTGCACTGAATATCGGTAACCAGATAAAGAGGGTGGTGCAGGCGTCTGCGATTGGTCCGCTTCCTCTTACTTAGCTTGTGGTGGCTCGTCGACAATCACGGCGGCATGCAACGGAAGCTTAAGAATGGCGCTAAAACGGATCCTCAACAAAGAAGAGTGGGCAGAACGAGGCCGTAAACGTGCCGAAAGTTCTCGAAAACGTTACACGGCCACGCAAAAAGTTTTATTACACTCAAATAAACCCATGCTCTCCGGCAGGGGCGAGTAGCCAGTGCCGGAGCGATCGGCAGCAGCCATCTTTTATTCCTTTCGGAACGGGGCAGCCTGCGGCTATACAGAAAAAAATTCAGTTTTGTTTGTTTCTCTATCTCATATTATTTTGTCCACCACATTTGTCTTCTCTGTACATTTTGTCTCGTGTATTACTTTTTAAGTGCACCAGTATGAAGAAGGCTCAGTAGCTGTTCCTGGGCACTATAATAAACGATTGATTGATTGATTGATTGATTGATTGATTGATTGATTGATTGATTGATTGATTGATTGATTGATTTGCTTGAACTTTCGCCGGCTGTTGTAGATAATTTTTGCCGTCGAACTTAGTGGCTAGTTTAGTGAATATATGGTTCAGTGATCTTGCTGATGCTGCAACGTACTGCATGACTAATCAATCAATCAATCAATCAATCAAGCAAGCAAGCAAGCAATCAAAGGTGTTTATTAAAGTGGCCAGGAACAACCTCGAGGGTCTTGGTGCTGGCGCACTAGGCAAAACAATGCACAGGAAGAACAATGCAAGCTCGCACACATACACACACGCACAGACACACAAAAAAAGAATAATAATTTCGTTAATAAAGCTTTTAAAAGAGCATAAAATGTGTCACGAAGAGAATACAATGCAAAAGTGGAGAAACAGAAAAAGGATTGCAGAATGATGGAACACATGACAGATATGAGAGTTTTTGTTCAGTTATTGAAATTCCTCTGCAACTCCTTCCAGGAAAATATTAAAATTAGGCATGAAGATATCCAGGCACTCTGAATGGGCAATATATGTCGCCTGTACTTTAAGTCACAAAAACCTGGAGATTGAGAGGCGCACTCTTTCCCTGTACTTTCGGCGGAATGTAAAAGCGCACAGTAGAAAGCAAGTGCGAGCAGCAGATTTTTACGTGTATTAATTTGTGAAGAAAAAGAAAATCCGATTTGTTGCGTCTGCAGGTGAGGGTAGGTAACGTAAGTGTCTGTTAGCTTCTATGGAGATGGAAGGCTTTTGACAGAATCGATTTTTATATATATCTGTGAAATTTTCTTTTGCAAATTTTTGAGAAGTTCTCAATTTGACCTACAAGTGCCGTTCCAAACCACGGCGGCGTACTCAAGAACTGGAAGGCATACGCTCTTATTTATTTATTTATTTATTTATTTATTTATTTATTTATTTATTTTACAAAGTTACAAGTTTATATAAAGTTACAAATGGCCCAAGTTGTCTGAAGTCTCTCGTCACCCGACATACTGTGCCAAGCGTTCGAAGCTCACGCTGCCTCGTCTGTTGAGCGTGGGGTGTTGCGACGCCTGGTTCTCGAACTATTGCGTTACTATTGGGTAGCGTGGCGTTGTCGGCGGGATGCAGTCGTTCGGTAGACTATGGCGACCAGGCAAGGACGAGACGATTTCTAGTGCGAAACTTGCACTGTTTATTCGATGGTTGGTGAAGGATAAGAAGAAGAGAATGAATGAAGTGAAAAAGTACGTTGCGGGTCCCCTTAAATAGGCCCCCTAAAATCGTAGGCGGGATCTTCTTCACGTCAATGTCACGTGACAGGCACTGAGTCTGGTTGTGGATGGGCGACTGATCCCTTTCCCACGTGAGGTTCGCATGTGTTTCCCTCCGCTGGCGGCAACACGCGGGTTGGGGATCGTAGGCGGTTGATCTTTTCTTCTAGGCGACATTGGGTCACGGAAAGCGTTCTCCCCTAGAGTTGAACAGCTCGTGGAAAGGGTTATCCCCTTGGTCGCACACACACAAAGGGGCCTGTCATCACTGCGGGGTGCCTGCCAAACCGGCATCCCCACGAGACAATCATAGCAAATTAGGAATCCATCCTCCGTTTCCATTGAGCAGGGTCTTTCGAGCATCATTTTTAGCCCGGGTTTTACACGCCAACCGTAACAGGGGCGAGAAACTCTGGGAGCTATCGAAGTACACTCCAAGGTGCTTCGTCCCCTGAAATAATAATAATAATAATAATAATAATAATAATAATAATAATAATAATAATAATAATAATAATAATAATAATAATAATAATGATAATAATAATTTATTGCACAAGCGAATGCAGGGTACCAGAAACGGGGCTGACAAAGCCACCAGTGGCTGGAGGGACTTGGCCCGGCAAAATCGGTGAACGAGCGTGCAATATGTACATTAGCATCGACATATAACAATGTAATGCAGGAGGACTAGCAGTTAGGTAGCTTAAAATGAACAAGGAGCAAATCATGGAGCAAGAATCAACAATGGACACCGAGACGGCACATGCATATTTTCCAAATGTTAAAGCAACCATGTTACAGTGAACAAATCATGTTTTTCAATACCATTTTTGATGTAATGGAGAATGCCTCGTTTGGCAAATCGTTCAAAATTTTCGCCACATAAACGCAACGCGTAGCTTCTCTATATCTCATTGAGCATCGCGGGACTACAGGGCGAACACTACTACGAAGACTTCGGGGGGCTGTGTGACATACTTTAAAATCACTGAACCGAAAATGTCGCAGCACCACAGTTTGCACAAACAGAGTCCAGAAGCATGGAAGGCCAAGAGGTGAGAAGATGTTACCGTTTATGATTGACGAAGTGTTGTAGGCTATGTTTTTAGTATATTTTTTAACAAAGAATCGAAATGGTTTTGCCATCGGGTGGGGCAGAAAGCAAAAACGGTAATCCCACATTGAAGAGTGCTGTAAACCAAGACATTCGCAATGTCTTTTTTGTTTTTTACTTGAAGCGGAACGATAGATGTAATGTGAAAGAATAACCACGCAGCGTTCCTAAGCTTATCTCAAATATGTGACAGTTGACTATGCCATGACATATCGCTGTCGAAGAATACTCCCAGGTATTTTACCGAGTTCACGTAGTTAACCGGCACGCATCGACAGGAATGACAGTTGTGAATGTGCAGGAAAATCTGTGCATCAATTACCGTTTGTATTAAATGGTGTCTGAAGCAAACGAGTTGGGTTTTTAAGGCGTTAACCTTTAGACAATTATCAGCGAACCAAGTCATTGTCTTGTCTACATTATTTTGAAGATTCGAGATAGCCATGTTCTACGAAAAATGTTTTGACAGCAACACAGTGTCGTCAGCGTATTGGAATATTAAACATGTTGAAACAACTCGAGATTAATCATTATTGCATATATTTAAAAAATATTGAATTTAAATTTATTGAAAAATAAAGGTGATAGAATGGAACCTTGGGGAACTCCGGCCTTCAATGGAAGCTTACCACTTATATTTATCGTTTTATCTAAGACAACCACTTGTGACCATTCTGCGAGATAGCTTTAGAGGGCATCATAAAATGGACCCCTTGATCTATGTCTAAAGAGCTGAAAACAGTACATCTGAGATCTCCTCCAGAAGGGCCTACCGTGCCACGACCGGTAACAAAACCAAACTGTCGAGTCGACAAAATGGAAAATTTTTCAGCAAAAGCTAATATAGGTTTTCAAAAAATTTTCAATAATCTGAAAAAGTATAGGTAGTATAGAACTAGGTCGATAGTTTTTCATGTCATCCCTTTGCCCTCTTTTAAAAAGTGGTTTAACAATTGTGGTCTTAAGCTCTTTCGGGATAAGCGCGGTACAAAGAAAATTGTTCAACATGAAGAGTAGGATATTGTATAAGGCTGTAAAGGTTCCTTTGTAGAAGATTCCCTGATAAACCGTCGATTCCAGGAGGCCTACTGCGCTTAAAGCTGAAAAATGATTTAATGGAGTTCACTTCCTGAAGTTCTAGGTAGAAATGCGGACGCTGAAAGGGATTCCTTAAGCGTGTATTGGACGGCCTGGCATGAACATGCATTCTCGGAGGCCAGTGCAAATAAATGGTGGAATTTATCTGTGACGTCGGCCGATTCACCTGGAAAACATGAAATTGGGCACATGTTAGGGGCATTCTTGCCACGAATATAATTTACCAGTGACCATGCTTTTTGCGGCATTCCTCGGTGACTGCTTCATTTTTTTCGAAAAAGTACTGGCAGTTTGTACATCTTATCAAAGCGACTACCCTATTTCTTGCGGCTTTGTACTCGAGACGTAGGTTTTTCTTTTTTTGAGGCATGTTTGCTTCGTTTCCAGAGCATGTCTCTGTAAGAGATGGCGCGCATTATGCCCTTTCTACGGTTCTGTATTACGACGCGTTTAGAAATGTTCTGGACTTTTTTTCATTTAGTCGCAGAAGATACCATACACCTTCTCTGGTGAAGTTGAATCAGTTATAGCCATCCAATAAAACTGTTAATTAGGATGTCTAACACCCTCTGGTCAGTTATAATGATGTAGATAAGTTATTAAGTGTGGTGGTTCGGCGAGCAGTTCACATTGAAAAAGATGGAGACGAACGACAAACGACGAGATAGTGATCCGCAAAACGTTGCAAAATAACACAAGAACCAAAGGAGTAGTTAGGAGCACGTGAAGCGATATGGTCTAAACATGACATTGTTACATGATCATCAACTATTTCTTCCCGGGTGGGAGTGGTTATAGTATTCGCAATACCGTACGAGGACAAGAGGGACAAGTAATCGGATATACAGATCCTACCGTGATAGATAGATAGATAGATAGATAGATAGATAGATAGATAGATAGATAGATAGATAGATAGATAGATAGATAGATAGATAGATAGATAGATAGATAGATAGATAGATAGATAGATAGATCCTCATCATCAGCCTGGTTACGCCCACTGCAGGGTAAATGCCTCTCCGATACTTCTCCAACAACCCCGGTCATGTGCTGATTGTGGCCATGTTGTCCCTGCAAATTTCTTAATCTCATCCGCTCACCCTAACTTTCTGCCGCCCCCTGCTACGTTTCCCTTCTCTTGGAATCTAGTCGGTAACCCTTAATGACCATCGGTTATCTTCCCTCCTCATTACATGTCGTGCCCATGCCCATTTCTTTTTGTTGATTTCAACTAAGATTTCATAACTCGCATTTGTTCCCTCACCCAATCTGCTCTTTTCTTATCACTTAACGTTGCACCCATCATTCTTCTTTCCATAGCTCGTTCCGTCATCCTCAATTTAAGTAGAACCCTCTGCGTAAGCCTCCAGGTTTCTGCCTCATAGGTGAGTGCTGGTAAGACACAGCTGTTGTACACTTTTCTTTTGAGGGATAATGTATATGTATGTCGCTTTTATATGTATGTCTCCCAGCAAAAATAATTATTCCACTGAATTCCATAAGATCAACATTTCTTCGAGTCGCAGAAGAAAACGGGTAACGCTCCTGCAAGATGGCTCATATAGAGCTAGCAACCTCAAACACTGAGTACTGCAAACACGTGGATTTGTTTATCTTTTACAGGTGAGCGCTTTTTACCGCCTAACAAATTCTATCGCTCTACGCGGGACTAGCCCGCATGTTATCGAATGTTATCGATGGTTCTGTTGTCACCGAAGCTTGTGTAATCTGATTGAATGTGTGACGCGAAGTGTGTAGAACTTGGTGGAAGAAACGCGGGAATCACCGATTACTCAGGAATCTTCGATGACTCGTGTGTCAAAGCCGACGCGCTTGGTGCTTTGAGTGTAACTTCCATTTGTGGGCACAAGTTTGCCAAACAAAAAGTTAGTTTTGTCATCGCAGTTTTACGGTTGCATCATTCACCGTCACTAATTCATGGCAATATCGTCAGCGCTACACATTCCGCATGGACGAAGTTCACATCAATGGATGCGACGTGAAGCGTATATCTAACAATGATAGCGATTCCGCGCCTTCGTCGGCATCTGACAAGCGTCTGAAACATCGACTTCTGTCACGACAAATACGTCAACAAATCCAATTTCCGAAGTGACAACTAGCTTAAATTCTTCCCAGTATTTTCGAAGGCTTCTGATATCGGTGGTTACGACAGTAAATTCATTCTCTGAGCTGTGAACAAATGTGTCCTTAGAAGACAAAGTTTGAGATCTGGCTACAGCTGTTGGCCATAGTAGTTCCATAATTTGATCCAAGTCTGCCGGTCTGGTTATTCGAAAAAGGGTCGAGGTTTCGGTCTTTTTTCACATAAATCTTGCCACGTTTAATCCTAGCAAACCTATACTCATTTCGTTTTGTCCGGGTCCTTACACGCCAGAATAAATCTCGATTCAATCTTGTCAAGTTGTCGTTGAAAAAATATTGTTTAGCGATTTCCAAATTCGCAAAAGTTTTGAAGCTTCCTGAGGGTGTTAAAAACGGCCTGCTGAGGTGCAAGTTTTGCCAGCCAGCCGCCAGAGCGGTATCGACTTTTCCTGGAAAGAGACCGTCACCCTCTAGCCAAACGGCGTCACTAAGTCTACTGTATGCGAAGGACAATGCGCCGCGTCCGCTACTCTGCGTCGCAGGATTGCCGAGATGAGTTCGACGAACCAGGCTTTGTGACTGAACACGCCACCGCCGATCCGGTCTGCCGTGAGCAAGGAAGGTCCAGAAGGAACGTCTTCGGAGGGCCCTTCTCACGCACCGTTCCTGACGTAAGCCCCGAGTTCTGCGAAGTCCGTCTGCCCTCGGTGGAGTCCGTGAAACCGGTGCGGAAGCCCTCCCGCTCAAAGGCGGCTCGTCTACGTCTACTGATCGAACGTTTCTCTCACCTAGGGATTGAGGGAGGACCGAGTGTTTATAAACCGCTGTTGTGCAGCTGCTCAGTGTACTTTCTCTCGCAGTCATGCTAGACTGATGAACTGCAACGTCCTTATGTAGATACTGTAAGTAAACCCATATTCCTCGTTCTCGATGAGAAGCAGTCCTTCCCTTGAACAACGTCCTCAGCGTGGATAAGTTGGACGACGGCATGGGCCAGCTACCATCTAATTCATGCCCGGCTCCAATCTTGACAACTGGTTACGAGTGGTGGGATTGACCTCCCAATTCTTACAAGGGCTTCAAACAACTTTTCTCTAGATGCAATGGAAGTGAAGCGCACAATAACCCTAGGAATAAGCGCCACGTCTGCCCGGTAGCAGATGAATCGTTCCAACTTCCGACAGGCAAAAATTTTTGACTTCTATAGCTTTCCGGCGATATCACATAAGACTTCCTTGAGGTTTTCGTCCGCTTTTTCTTTGAAACCATGGATTTCCATGTTCATGTTGTGGCTGTATTATTTACTGTCATTTAGTACGGCTTCCGTTCTACCTGTTCGGCTTGCGTCTGGACAGCTGCTCTGAGGGCAGATACTTCTGCATCTCGAGAAGATGCTTTTTCCTTGGCTTCTTTTAGTTCTTCGAGAACAGAATCGTATTGTTGTGAGACATAATTCACCGAGCTCTTGGATTCTAGAACTGTTGTGGTTCATGTGGTCACTTATGTTCTCAAAAGGAGCAGGGAATCAAACTTGGTATGAAGCTCCGGTAAGCATTGTAGAATTTTTTTTGATATCGTGTAGTTCCGAAAGCAATACCGATTCATCGACCACGGCAGCATCAGACTGAGAGTTGGCACCATCTGCGGGTTTCTTTATTTTTTTTTTTTTGCCGTTCTGCATGTCTTGCTTATGCACACGTATCTTTTTCTTGTACCCATTGTGTTAAAGGCGTTTGACGCAATTCCAGGACAGTTTTGACCCAAACGATAAGAAAATGTACAACTCGAGCAGGTCATGAATCTGCCATCATCGGGTACCATCATTGTAGGTAATACACTCTGTCATTGTCATGGAGGTAAGACTTACACAGTGTGCAGTCCGTGGCAAATTCAAAGTCGGGAGATATCAGCCAGATGACACGCTACCTGTCGGAATACAACGTATCAGCTGGGGCAACTCAGTTGCCAGTGACTGCAAAGGATCCCCGCTGTCCACTGGCTTAAGTAGCCTGCTGGTGAATGTTGCTTTTCAGACGAGTTCGCCCATTGTCGTGAAAGTCAGCAGAATGGTCGGCACTGATGAAGGTGATCGCAGCGTTTGTGGCATCACGAGGGCTGCATCAAGGTCACCTCGTGTGGGAATACAACGCGTTAGCTGGGGCAACGCAGTCGCATGTGACTGCAAAGGATATCCCCGCTGTCCACTGGCTTAAATAGCCTGTTGGGGAATCCTGGTTTTAGACGAGTTCGCCCATTGTCGTGAAAGTCAGCAGAATGGTCGGCACTGATGAAGCTGATCGCAGCGTTTGTGGCATCACGAGGGCTGCATCAAGGTCACCTCGTGTGGGAATACAACGCGTTAGCTGGGGCAACGCAGTCGCATGTGACTGCAAAGGATATCCCCGCTGTCCACTGGCTTAAATAGCCTGTTGGGGAATCCTAGTTTTAGACGAGTTCGCCCATTGTCGTGAAAGTCAGCAGAATGATCGGCACTGATGAAGGTGATCGCAGCGTTTGTGGCATCACGAGGGCTGCATCAAGGTCACCTCGTGTGGGAATACAACGCGTTAGCTGGGGCAACGCAGTCGCATGTGACTGCAAAGGATATCCCCGCTGTCCACTGGCTTAAATAGCCTGTTGGGGAATCCTGGTTTTAGACGAGTTCGCCCATTGTCGTGAAAGTCAGCAGAATGGTCGGCACTGATGAAGGTGATCGCAGCGTTTGTGGCATCACGAGGGCTGCATCAAGGTCACCTCGTGTGGGAATACAACGCGTTAGCTGGGGCAACGCAGTCGCATGTGACTGCAAAGGATATCCCCGCTGTCCACTGGCTTAAATAGCCTGTTGGGGAATCCTGGTTTTAGACGAGTTCGCCCATTCTCGTGAAAGTCAGCAGAATGGTCTGCACTGATGAAGGTGATCGCAGCGTTTGTGGCATCACGAGGGCTGCATCAAGGTCACCTCGTGTGGGAATACAACGCGCTAGCTGGCGCAACGCAGTCGCATGTGACTGCAAAGGATATCCCCGCTGTCCACTGGCTTAAATAGCTTGTTCGGGAATCCTGGTTTTAGACGAGTTCGCCCATTGTCGTGAAAGTCAGCAGAATGGTCGGCACTGATGAAGGTGATCGCAGCGTTTGTGGCATCACGAGGGCTGCATCAAGGTCACCTCGTGTGGGAATACAACGCGTTAGCTGGGGCAACGCAGTCGCATGTGACTGCAAAGGATATCCCCGCTGTCCACTGGCTTAAATAGCTTGTTCGGGAATCCTGGTTTTAGACGAGTTCGCCCATTGTCGTGAAAGTCAGCAGAATGGTCGGCACTGATGAAGGTGATCGCAGCGTTTGTGGCATCACGAGGGCTGCATCAAGGTCACCTCGTGTGGGAATACAACGCGTTAGCTGGGGCAACGCAGTCGCATGTGACTGCAAAGGATATCCCCGCTGTCCACTGGCTTAAATAGCCTGTTGGGGAATCCTAGTTTTAGACGAGTTCGCCCATTGTCGTGAAAGTCAGCAGAATGATCGGCACTGATGAAGGTGATCGCAGCGTTTGTGGCATCACGAGGGCTGCATCAAGGTCACCTCGTGTGGGAATACAACGCGTTAGCTGGGGAAACGCAGTCGCATGTGACTGCAAAGGATATTCCCGCTGTCCACTGGCTTAAATAGCCTGTTGGGGAATCCTGGTTTTAGACGAGTTCGCCCATTGTCGTGAAAGTCAGCAGAATGGTCGGCACTGATGAAGGTGATCGCAGCGTTTGTGGCATCACGAGGGCTGCATCAAGGTCACCTCGTGTGGGAATACAACGCGTTAGCTGGGGCAACGCAGTCGCATGTGACTGCAAAGGATATCCCCGCTGTCCACTGGCTTAAATAGCCTGTTGGGGAATCCTAGTTTTAGACGAGTTCGCCCATTGTCGTGAAAGTCAGCAGAATGATCGGCACTGATGAAGGTGATCGCAGCGTTTGTGGCATCACGAGGGCTGCATCAAGGTCACCTCGTGTGGGAATACAACGCGTTAGCTGGGGAAACGCAGTCGCATGTGACTGCAAAGGATATTCCCGCTGTCCACTGGCTTAAATAGCCTGTTGGGGAATCCTAGTTTTAGACGAGTTCGCCCATTGTCGTGAAAGTCAGCAGAATGATCGGCACTGATGAAGGTGATCGCAGCGTTTGTGGCATCACGAGGGCTGCATCAAGGTCACCTCGTGTGGGAATACAACGCGTTAGCTGGGGAAACGCAGTCGCATGTGACTGCAAAGGATATTCCCGCTGTCCACTGGCTTAAATAGCCTGTTCGGGAATCCTGGTTTTAGACGAGTTCGCCCATTGTCGTGAAAGTCAGCAGAATGGTCGGCACTGATGAAGGTGATCGCAGCGTTTGTGGCATCACGAGGGCTGCATCAAGGTCGCCTCCTGCGGGAATACAACGCGTTAGCTGGGGCAACGCAGTCGCATGTGACTGCAAAGGATATCCCCGCTGTCCACTGGCTTAAATAGCCTGTTGGGGAATCCTAGTTTTAGACGAGTTCGCCCATTGTCGTGAAAGTCAGCAGAATGATCGGCACTGATGAAGGTGATCGCAGCGTTTGTGGCATCACGAGGGCTGCATCAAGGTCACCTCGTGTGGGAATACAACGCGTTAGCTGGGGAAACGCAGTCGCATGTGACTGCAAAGGATATTCCCGCTGTCCACTGGCTTAAATAGCCTGTTGGGGAATCCTGGTTTTAGACGAGTTCGCCCATTGTCGTGAAAGTCAGCAGAATGGTCGGCACTGATGAAGGTGATCGCAGCGTTTGTGGCATCACGAGGGCTGCATCAAGGTCACCTCGTGTGGGAATACAACGCGTTAGCTGGGGCAACGCAGTCGCATGTGACTGCAAAGGATATCCCCGCTGTCCACTGGCTTAAATAGCCTGTTGGGGAATCCTAGTTTTAGACGAGTTCGCCCATTGTCGTGAAAGTCAGCAGAATGATCGGCACTGATGAAGGTGATCGCAGCGTTTGTGGCATCACGAGGGCTGCATCAAGGTCACCTCGTGTGGGAATACAACGCGTTAGCTGGGGAAACGCAGTCGCATGTGACTGCAAAGGATATTCCCGCTGTCCACTGGCTTAAATAGCTTGTTCGGGAATCCTGGTTTTAGACGAGTTCGCCCATTGTCGTGAAAGTCAGCAGAATGGTCGGCACTGATGAAGGTGATCGCAGCGTTTGTGGCATCACGAGGGCTGCATCAAGGTCACCTCGTGTGGGAATACAACGCGTTAGCTGGGGCAACGCAGTCGCATGTGACTG